>NC_030815.1:24827748-25128709 GCF_001704415.2 Capra hircus | reverse complement strand
GATATTAACTTTACACCGATGGTGTGAAACCCACCCCTTCAAAAAAATATATGACCTTATAAATGTTAAACGGAACCCACTCTTATCTCTGAACAAATATCCTGCTTTATATCAACTGCCCAATAGCCAATAACAAAAGATCCAGGTTTTATTATACTTTTACTTGACAAACACACAAAAGATTTCTGGCATAAAGAACCGAGTTACAGAAATTGTATTTTTTTTTTCTTTTTTGGTTTATATGTTCTAGCTAAAATCAGAACTTGTTAAACCCCTTGGGCTTCTGGAAGAATGCAGAGGATTTAAAGAGCATTTCTTACTGGACCTCCCAGATGCTGGCAAAGTCCTAGGGAATGAGGAGGTGTTAGGAGAGAAGAGGCAGATATGCACACGCAATGGGTGTTAATTCCATTCTTGATTTCTGGTAGAACACAGTCCTTCACCAAAAGAAAGAGAGAGAGAGATTCACAAAAATAAAATTCTTGGCTCTCTATCATCTCTACAAAGTGACCACCTCTTTCTCTTCTCGAATCACTGAAAAAATAAACACCATACATTTCCATTAGCCCAGATGAAATCTCTTCTCCATGAGCACTCCACTTTTCATGAAGGTAAAAAATCGGTCCACCGGTAGATTTGTACACCCTCAAAGGTAACGATAATGAATACTCAACATTGAGAGAGCACTGACTATGTACAAGGCGCAGCTCTTAACTCTCTATCTGTATTATCTCAAACTTCACAATAGTCCTTAGACGGAAAGGCTTACAAAAGACTCAGATCCTTAGCCTGAGGGCCCTGGGCTGCAAAGGGGACCAGCTCAACACAAAGGCCTGAACGAGGAAGTGGACCTGAGTGTCCACCTCTGAAACTCCAAGAAGCCTAGGTGCTAAGGGCAGGCCTCCTCCAGTTTCCATGAGACCCCATCCCTTTCCTCATTCTCTCCCCTATGCTCTTCCCCTCGCTTTTCTCTTGGTGCCCACGCAGTACTCTAAACCTTGACTCCTTCAGGCTCAAAGCCAGAGACCATTCCAGCAGGCAAAGACCATTGAGAGAACACAGTGTCAGCAGCCCTAGGTACTTAGGAATCCAGCCCTCTCTAACCAGATAAAGGACAACTGAAAGACACTTCCTATAAAACTTTCAGTGACTGGAATCAGGTCATAAACCATACCCAGTGGCAAGGGGAGCCACGAAGTCAAGGGTCAGGCTTCTTTATCACCACTGCTGCAGTGGGCAACAAACAAGAGAGAGAGGGATAACTTCGAGTGGCCACCCAACAGAATCTGTTGTCAAAGTCCTTCTAACAAAATAAGGCATTTTCACAAATTGTCATGTAGTACGTGCAGGTACCATGTAAGGGCTAGTGAAAACCAATGGAATGGTAATGAGTTTTAAGTATTTACAAAACTAGTATTATGCACGTTTATTTACAGTTGCAGACTATCAGAGAGGATTCTAAAGTACTAGCACCTTTACCCCAGCAACTGGCTAGCAAATGTCCCAATGCATGCTCAGTCATGTCTCTTTGCTACCCTCCATGGATTATAGCCTGCAAGGCTCCTCTGTCCATGGGATTCTCTAAACAAGAATACTGGAGTGGATTGCCATTTCCTCCTTTGGGGATCTTCCCGATCCAGGGATTAAACCCATGTCTCCTACCTTGGCAGGTATATTCTTTATTGCTGAGCTACCTGGGAAGCCTGCACATCCCAATAGAGTTGGACAAAAATGACATAAAACACTGCAAGCTCAGTAGAATTTCAGAAAACACATAAATGAGCAGGAACTATTTACTCTGGGTGCTGCCTTGTATTAGCTCTAACACACAATCACACATACACACACGAATCTCAAAGAAAATGAAGCAGCCAAAGTTTAGACTGTTTCTTGCATTTGTTCCCATAACTATATCTCCTGGTTAAAGGGGCCCCTGGAGCTGTGCTGGATACAAAGATAAGCTGGTGGCCTCATCTGTCAACTGACTCCAGAGTTCACTCAGCTTCTCTGGCTCCTTGAGCAGCTATTCCCACATCTGCCCCTTTCCCCCTCCCTCACCCCCGTCTTAGCCTTCCAAAGCTGCTTGCAAAGAAGACACAAATATGTTCTTAGATAGAGAAGATGCTTTGGTCTTACCTATCCTATTCTCATCCTGATAATCCTAACGTAACATTCACAAGCTAAACAATGAACAATCGCAGAAGAAAACTGCTTACTCTCATTTGTTCATTGGTTCATTTATCTATTCCTTCATACAGCGTCCATAAATCTCCTATTATGTCACGTACAATGTTGGATGGCGAAAAGAGAAGGCACATATCTCCCACCTAAAAGCACATATCCATTACTTATCTCCACTTCTTGACACTGGCACTCAGATTCAAAACTGTGGGGAGACAAAAGAAGTCTTTGTGCCTTATGAAGACATTGGTGGCAATGTTCTCCCAAGGGTCAAGGAAGCAGGCAGTAAGAGGTTGGAGACAGAGGCGGCAGACAAAAGAGGCAGCCAGATTAGTCAGGAAGACTGGTAACACTGAACAAATAAGTCAATACAGTGAGAATAAAAGAGGGGAGATTTCTCAACATGGAAAGAAGGTTGGAAAGACCTCTTAGATGTTGGACTGGAATTAGGAGTATTGGCATGAAGTGATGTGTTTTTAAATAAGAATTGGATAAAATATTTATTTTCTCTGTATTTGTGAGTATGTCATATTTATGTGTATAGCTGTGTTTGTACATACAGAAGCTATGAGCTCAGTGAATAATCAAATTTTGGTTTGCAAATATCATCCTCCACTAAAATTAATCAGAACACTTTGAAGAAAAGTTTATTTCAGGGCTGGAGAAGAGAAAACACAAGATGATTCTGGAACATCTTGTGTCGGAACATAAGGAAACATTTAACAGATGATGGGCATCTGTGAAGAGGACATAGGAGCACCTTGAACATAATCAGGAACAATTTGAGGATTAAAATTCTAGTTAACAGATTATAGTCCATTGGTTAAAACAGAACCATAAGTCCATACTGTACATATATAAACAGAGGAGAAGGGAGCCCTCTTACAGTAGAAAGCCAAGTAATAAATGTAGAAACGGTGGAAACAGGTCACTGCCATTCAGCATCCGTGGTAAAGGCGGATGCAGGTGGGACTCACCCATAAAGCCAGGGTTCATGGGTGATATTTTGAGGAGGAACAGGATATTAGCATAACACTACACACCACAGTGATCAAATACAAAGGCACATGACAACTTTACAGTAGAGACACCTGGCCGACCCCATCATGATCAAGGTAAACATCACCAGGAATAAGATGGGTCATCATCACGTGTCTCTTGACGAGATACACCCAGAAGAGCTCAGATCATGGCCTGAGTCCAATCATGGAGGAAGCACTGGACAGATCCGAGTGAAAGGCTGTGCTATAGAATGAAAGGGCATGAGTCACAGGAAAAGACTGAAAAGTGTTTCCAGGTTAAAGGATCCTGGTGCGGTAAGATAACTAAATAGAATGCGTGTTCCTAGATAGGGTCCTGGACTAGAAAAGAGAAAGGACATTTTTAGAATGCTTGGATAAGTCTGAATGGAGTCTGTGGACCATGTTGTTGTTGCTGTTCAGTCCCTAAGCCATGTCCGACTCCTTGCGACCCTGTGGACTGCAGCACGCCAGGTTTCCCTGTCCTTCACCATCTCCCGGAGTTTGCTCAAACTCATGTCCATCGAGTAAGTGATGTCATCCAGCCATCTCATCCTCTGTTGTCCCCTTCTCCTCCTGCCTTCAGTCTTTCCCAGTGTCAGGGTCTTTTCCAATGAGTTGGTTCTTCGCATCAGGAGGCCAAAGGGTTGGAGCTTTGGCTTTTGTCCTTCCGATGAATATTCAGGACTGATTTTCTTTAGGATTGACTGGTTGGATCTTCTCACTGTCCAAGGAACTCTCAAGAGTCGTCTCCAACAGCACAGTTCAAAAGCATCAATTCTTCGGCACTCAGCCTTCTTTATGGTCCAAATCTCACATCCGTACATGACTACTAGAAAAACCAAAGCTTTAACTAGACAGACCTTTGTCAGCAAAGTAATATCTCTGCTTTTTAATATGCTTTATCATAGCTTTTCTACTAAGCAGCAGGCATCTTTTAATTTCATGGCTACAGTCACCATCTTCAGTGATTTTCGAGCCCAAGAAAATAAAAGTGGTGGGACCGGATACCATAATCTTAGTTTTTTGAATGTTGAGTTTTAAGCCAGCTTTTTCACTCTCCTCTTTCACCTTCATCAAGAGGCTCTTTAGTTCCTCTTCGCTTTCTGCCATTAGAGTGGTGTCATCTGCATTATCTCAGGTTATCGTTATTTCTCCCAGCAATCTTGATTCCAGCTTGTGCTTCATCCAGCCTGGCATTTCACATGATGTATTCTGCATATAAGTTAAATAAGCAGGGTGACAATATATAGCCTTGACACACTTCTTTCCCAATTTTGAACCAGTCCATTGTTCCGTGTCTGGTTCTAACTGTTGCTTCTTAACCTGCATACAGGTTTCTCAGGAGGCAGGTAAGGTGGTCTGGTATTCCCATCTCTTTTAAGAATTTTCCACAGTCTGTTGTGATCCACACAAAGGCTTTAGGGTAGTCAGTGAAGCAGAAGTAGATGCTTCTTTTGGAATTCCCTTGCTTTTTCTGTGATCTAACAAATGTTGATGATTTGATCTCTGATTCCTCTGCCTTTTCTAAATCCAGCTTGAACATCTGAAAGTTCTTGGTTCATGTACTATTGAAGCCTAGCTTGATGGATTTTGACCATGACTTTGCTCACATGTGAAATGAGTGCAACTGTGCAATAGTTTTAACATTTTTTGGCATTGCCCTTCTTTGGGACTGGAATGAAAACTGACCTTTTCCAGTCCTGTGGCCACCGCTGAGTTTTCCAAATTTGCTGGCATATTGAATCAGCACTTAAACAGCACAATCTTTTAGAATTTGAAATAGCTCAGCTAGAGTTCCATCACCTCCACTATCTTTGTTCACAGTAATGCTTCCTAAGACCCACTTGACATCACATTCCAGGATGTCTGGCTCTAGGTGAGTGACCACACCATTGTCGTTATCTGGGTCATTAAGACTGTACAGTGTATATTGTGGTATTGATGCTAATCTCCTGATTGGGATGCTTGTACAGGAGAAGGCAGGAGGAGAGGTCCTTGTTTAGGGAAACATTAGTGGCGATCAGCATGTGAGAAAAAAAGATGCATGTCATGTGGCCATGTGCACGTGTAGAAACCAAGAGAGTGTGACCACAAATCGAGGCGAAATATTAAAATCTAGGTGAGATGGAGGGGATATGGAATCTGCTGTATTGTTTTTACATTTTTTGTATGTTTGGGTACACTGCCAATTTTCTTATAAAATCAGATGATATAAGACAGTGGACACTGGTCCTGACACCTCTAGGAAGGATCTGAGTTTAAATCGTAACTCAGTAATATATTTGATTTATGACTGTAAGGAAATAATTTGAAGTTCAGTTACAGCATTTAAAATTAATTCCTACTGTGCCTCACAAAATTAAAATTAAAGTAGATAACCAATTATAGTCACCATTTACTGAGGACTTACTACTGTATGCTCACATTTTAGAAATACTATTTCTAAACCACTCAACAACCTGGCATAGTAGTATGATTCCCAGTTTACAACATGAATAGCCTAAGACTCAGAGAAATGGCATGTAAAAAAGGAGGGCTCAAGCCAGGAAACCAGCTTCAAATCCCCACCCTCATTCTGCTCCACTGGGCTTTTCAGACAGGCAGGTCTTCTTCCCAGTGTCTTCAGGACACTGAAGGAGCTCAATCAACATTCATTTCCCCACCAACCACCTAGCAGAAGAGCAGATAGATGACTAAATGGTTATGCTATAAAGTGTTAATGCTGAATGCAGTGAGTAACTAAAGAATGAACAAAGTGATCTTGTGCAATCTGGCTATGAGGCAAAAAGGAGAGGAGGCTTCTAAGGCAGTAATAGTTGGACTGAGTGTTAAAGAATGAGGCGGCAATGGAGAAACAAGAGGTAAGGGATCTCAGGCAGAAGTTTTGCAGATGCAAAGCCATGTTGGTGTGTGAGCAGGGGTGCTGAGGAAGCAGCACGTGAGCGAGGAGGCAGCTTGGGGAGGAGTCAATGATAGGTGGGCAGAAACCAGATCAGGAAGAGTCTGACATGTCCTGTTTAGAAGTTGACAGAGGACTTCCCTGGCTGTCCAGTGGATAAGAATCCACCCGCCAATGCAGAGGATACAGGTTCAATCCCTGGTCCAGGAAGATGAAGATGCCACAGATGAAGATGGCCACAACCATTGAGCCCGTGCTCTAGAGCCCAGGAGCCGCGACCACTGAGCCCTGTTCAACAACACTGAAGCCCCTGTGCCCTAGAGCCTGTGCTCCGCAACAAGAGAAGCCGCCACAGGAAGAAGCCCTCACACCACCGCTAGAGAAAGCCCACGTGCAGCAGTGACGACCCAGTGCAGCCAAAAATAATAAATTAAGTTCTACAAAGGAAGCTGACACGCTGTTCTCCTGGCTAGACAGGACATGGCACATCTGCTCCCGATGCCTCTCCCCACACTTGCGAGACATTACAAATCACAGCGCTTTATGACACTTCGGACAGCCTGCACTTCAGACGGCCACTAGCAAACTGGAATTGGCACCCTCCTGCTGCAGGCAAGGGGCAGGCGTACAAGGGTTTTAACAGGTAGCTGGTAAGACTGGCTCTGTGGTTAACAGAGTACAACCAGCACAGCAGCGAGGACTGGTCAAGAACCAGACTGCAAACTTCATGACCCATGAAAAGGCTGCTACCACAGTCCTGTGCAATGTATGACGGAAAGGTGAGCATCCAAGCGAAGTCAGGATTGGGTCACACTCCAGGCTTTCATCCAGGCACTGTCAGAAAGCATATTATTGTGGAGGAAGCATGCAAAGTGCTCATCAAACAACAAAATCCAGGGCAAGTTGGAAGTTGTGCTCATGAGACAGTGAGACTCAGGAAACAGACTACAGTAAGATTGGAAGCAGGCAGACCAACAGAGATGAAAGTTTCACTACCCTTGACATTCCATGTAATGGCTGCAAAGCGGCCACAGCAGTACTGCAACACCTACCTAGTATCGGTACTACTGGACTACTAGTTATTCCCTGCAGCACTGAGGTGCTCAACGGAAGGATGCTTGTTGTTACTCAGTCGCTATGCTGTATCCAACTCTGCAGCTCCAGGGACTGCAGCGCACCAGGCTCTCTTGTCCTTCACTATCTCCTAGAGTTCGCTCAAATTCATGTCTATGGAAAGACAATCATACTTTCTGTATCTTGAGGGGAAAAAAACATGATACTTAAGCACTTAAAACACACACATACACAAATAAAGCCCAGTGTGCACAGAGACCTAGAATACAATGAAGAAGCATTTCAACACAGGATGTGGTGAGAATCTGGTTTCTTGAGCTTGAGAAGCAGTGGGGCACTGCGTAGAACTGGGTTTCATCTCTTCTAGGGACCTCGGTTTCCCTGACTGACAAAGGAGAGGACAGAAGTATAATCTCTTCACACACAATGATGCTGACTCTGAACTCTCCTCTTAGAATGAGAAGAGCAAGGAAGTTTCGGAGAGTCTTCTTGCGGCAAGCACAAGCATGTCGGGCTAAATCCTCCTGAGTGCGAATCTGGTGCAGGTAGCAACTCATACCACATCCAGAAACCCGGTAATGTGATTGAGAAAACTGGAAACACGTTGCAAGCGAAAGCCTGGGGAGAACACTACATGCTGCTTTAAGATGCTGACTGTTTTTGAAATAAAACTTTAAAACACGCCGTAAAAGGCAACTATTCCTCTGGGGAAAGAGTGGCCTAAAGTGTCTTTGATTGTAACTGTGGGAAAGGCTTTCATCTGTGCTCTTTACGAGGTTAATTGTAACTCTCCCCCAAGCTCAGAAACCCCTTTCTGAATCTTGTGGTTGTAATCTTACACTCTGTATGATAAATCTTCATTTCCAACAGGCACATTCCAAAATGTTCAAACTCGTGGCTCAGAAAGCAATCAAATGACTGAAGGCTGATAAAAAGAAGCTCTGTTTTTGATAGCCTGCACACACATGTGCCCATGTGCCTGCACACACACAGCCTGCTGACCTCCAGCTACACCCGGTGGAAGTGCTTTATCTTTGACTTCTGCTCTTATAAGTGATCACACTTTATCAGAAAGACACCACAACCCACACAAATGTGAGGTACATGGCAACCCCTCTATAGCTCCTAACTGATATCATGTATCCTTCTTTTCCTTCATTATTGCTGATGGATTATAACACTGTAAGTATTCAGCAGTCATTGAGAGATTTATTCCCTACAATGAGGTCATCTTCTTGGAGTATATAGCCACAGAAACACCCCTGTGGAATGCTGCTGTGGTTGCCTTCTTTTACTAAAGGACAGAAGACAGTTACCATAAACATGTTGTTTATACAGAAGACAAAACCCACCATGACGTTTTTCACATTCTTTTATATACAAAGACCTCCACTGAAAACTATGGTTCATATTTTCTTCACAGACGCTACACGAATTAATCTCCTGCTGTATTTTCATGACTCCCTTCTATCAATAACAGGATCACTAGTAATAATTAAGTGTTAACACTCACAGAGCATTGGCCACATGCTAGGCATTGCATTGATCATTTTGTTTATTATTTCATCTTCCCTGCAACCCCATGAGAGGCTGCTGTTATTTTCATCCATGTGAGAGGCCTGAGGCTTAGAAAGGTTGAGCTATTCAAGATCATTCTTCAGTGAGACACATAGCAGGCAAAGGGGTGGAACCAAACTCAAACCAGGTGTTTCTGAACCCACTGTCTGCGCTAATGTTTTTCACAAGACTGTGATTACTAAATAAAGGGTTCTTAACTTAGGTTCCTTAAATGAACTTCAAGGGACCCATGAGCCAGCCCCCTGGAACTGTGTATGCATGCATTTTCCTCTGAGAAAGTTCAAAACTTTTACCATATTTCCAAGAGTCCAGGACTCAAAAAAAATTTTTTTTTTAATTTTTTAATTTTATTTTTTATTTTTTAAATTTTAAAATCTTTAATTCTTACATGCGTTCCCAAACATGAACCCCCCTCCCACCTCCCTCCCCACAACATCTCTCTGGGTCATCCCCATGCACCAGCCCCAAGCATGCTGCACCCAAACAGCCTGGACTCAGGTGGAACTACATCTTGCCATCTTTATATTCTGTACCATCATTCCTCTCACTGCCCTCAGCACCCAAAAATAGTGCCTAGTGCATGACAGGTTATCCAATTGACCCCATTCTCTCCTCTGGTCCTTTCTTAGTCTTTCCCCCCATGGAGATGCAATCAGAGTGATTTTTTTTTTTCTTTTACAGTTCTGTTTTTAAGCCATGCACATGTGAGAGCTCCATTAGCACAGGTCCAGGGCCCAGGCTGTCACACTATTGCCCTTCACAGCCATGTGCTCTAAAAGAGCACACAGGACCCCCATTCTGCCTTCTCATCCCAGAAAACCAGACACCTGCTTGTTCTGGCCTGGAGGGCACACCTGCAGAGGAGGAGATGCCCAGCTCTGCAGAGCAGCACACCTGGCCCTTCTGTGTGAGCGCCAGCCTCATTTGCAGGGCCAGCTGTCAAGTAATCCTCTGCTTTATAAACAATCTCACATTTTAATAAAAGCCACTGTGCATGGTGAGCTCTTGAAATATGTAAAGTTGGTTTGCAGTCTGCAGCTGCACTTAACAGATGCCCCAATTTCCAACTGAACTGTGTGTAATGGCCAGGAAAATGATGACCCATCACTGCACTCTGGGCATGCCTGTGTGCCAGGCTCTCTTCTAGATGCTTCCATCCATCATCCTGCCATCCTCACAATAGCTTAGGTAGTCAGTATCAACATTTTGCAGATGGAGAACCTGAAGTTCTATTGGAAAGGTTCAATAACTTCTCGAGAGCCAAGATCTGACCCCACGTTGGGCCAACGCCAAAAGCCTTACACATCCCTATCCCTTCATGGTCCTGTCTTTTCATGGAACCAATATTACCTTTTTTCAAAATAAAGTTCACTCAAGTTGGGAAGTAGCAAAGACATTCAGGCCTCAATATCTACAGCAGCTACAGAACTATCATTTCACAGCACCGTACTAAAATGGGTTAGCACAGGATGTTTCCCACACTTCATGAGTAGAAGTATATTTAGCATATTTCTTAAGTCTATTGTAGATATCTCATGAAAAGTCATCCTTGAATCTTGTTATTCAGTTATCCAATGACTCAACTATAATACATTCAAAAAATAGAGGAGGTTCAACACACTCAGCTAAAGAGTACGAAGAAACCCCAAAGAGTAAGGGAGTCTTGGCCCCTCCATGGATCTTCCAATCAACTGAGCAGACTACTCCCCATATTGTTTAATATATTACTAAAGCAAGAGAACAACAATTTCCTAGCAAGCTAATAAGACCCTAACAGAAGGAAATAAGCATGCATTTGTTGTCCTGGAGGCTGGTTGAGGAGAGGAAGGTATGTGATAAGTACAGAATTCACAAGGAGACAGCATCCAAGCTGAGAAGAAGCAGGCTTTGGCATGTGAGAGATGAGTAGACTAATGTGAAGAGGGGGGTGTGTGAACAAAAGCTCAGGGAGAAAGCACAGGCCCTTGACAGGACTATCCACAGCCACCCCTCTGCTGGAAGTGCCTGGCCTGGAAGTGGCCAGGAGGCTGGGAACTGCACTGGGAAGGTCTCACCAACCTGCTACATTCAGAGATGGCAATGGAGCTCAATGAAGGTTCTGGATTGGGAGTGACCCAATCGGCTCTATTTTCCATAAAAGGCTAATCTGGCCGAAGTGTACAGAGTGAAGACAGATTAGAAGCAGGGAGACCAACTACAGCCATCTGGTGATGAGATGATGAGGCGTAAACTCGGATGTGGAAGCAAGGAAGCAAGGAGTTAAGTGGCAGCTCTATTGAAGGAATGCAAGGAAATTCCCCACCAGAGAAACAGTCTGAAATGGGGTGCTTAGAAAGGAAGTCTTGCCTGAGAAAGGGAAGAATTTCTGGTTTTTAACAGCCTGATTCTGATTGTTTCAAGTATTTGCACTTTAGGATTAGCCATTTAGAATAATTTCAAAGTTTAATTTGTGCAGAGGCCTGAAAACAGGGTTATTCTTGGGTCACTTTCATGCTCTGAGGTTGCTGAGCTCTTTCATAGAGCTGTTTTCTGGCACCTTTGGGCTCAAATTCTCTAAACCAACAGTAGGAACAGAGGTGCTGCTTGGGAGTGTGTGTTTAAGCAAACGAATTCATAGTCCAGTGGGAGGTGGCACGTATGGCTGTGGTAGGTCAGATTTGGGATCTGTCGTTTGAAAGGAGGCTTCAGGAGAGGAAGACGGAGAATTTTAGCAGCTCATTAATCGTCCAGACCCACTGAAACTGGTATGTTAATGTTAGGCTCACCAAACACCCTGCTCTCATAAGGACGGTCTGGCCTGGGGAGGAGCCTGGTGGCCTCTGCCCAGGTTCAGAGCAGCTGCTGATGATGGAAGGAGCCCTGTGCTGGGTCTTGAGGGAAGTCTCCAACTGGCCGGCCCAGCTTGCCTCTGTGGCTCCTCTGGTCCTCTTCAGTTGCATATGTGTGTGTGTGTGCTTGTAAGTCACTCAGTTATGTCCAGCTCTTTGTGATCCCATGGACTGTAGCCAACAAGACTCCTCTGTCCATGGGATCCTCCAGGCAAGACTACTGGAATGGGTTGCCATTCCCTTCTCCAGAAGAGCTTCCCAACCCCAGGGATCGAACCCAGGTCTCCTACACTGCAAGCAGATTCTTTTCCATCTGAGCCATCAGGGAAGCTGATGTATGATGGTGAATCACTAACTTTTCAAATCCTTATCTTTCTAATCTTAAATAGCACTATATTCAATTTGTGTGAGGAGATGCATATATTTTTTGGATTCCCAAAACAAAACTCATTCTTGAATGGCTGCCAAGTACAGAAGAATAGAAACAGGAAAAGAAAAAAAAAAAAACAACTCATTGAGAACTCTACTATGAGCCATCAGTCCACATTTTGATACATTAGCTTCCAGTCTGTTCCACCTGCATTTTTAACAAAGCGAAGGCCTTACAAAATGTGTTTCTCCTGCAGAGCATCATCCAAGAGCTGAGAGAGAAACTGACTCATGGACTTGTGAAATTCACAACTGACCAGCGCCCAGCCCAGCACCTGACCCCCGAGCAGGTGCCGAGTGCTAAACCAACTTCAAAGTCTCTCCTAAGAACCTCTGGAAATAGATATGATGGCATCCATGGACAACTGCTTTAACAGAAATGCTTCTCCCCCCATGCTTCTAGGTTATTTCTTCGTGGCTGTAATAATTAAACAGCTTGCTAACAGAAGGAAGGGGGAGAGAGCGCACAAGACTGGCCCCACTCACTCTTATTCTCAGTCGTTAAGATACCCGTGGTGTTCTGGTAAGGACACTTGCACATCTGTATTATTTGCTACTATGTCTACAAACATCGTGGGAGGTGAGCAAGGCTGGTCCTTGCCAGTTTCCAAAAGAGTCTGGAAATTGAGGCAAATGGAGGGCAAGTGGCTCACCAGAGGTCATACAGGTGGTTAAGGGCAAAGCCTGAATAAAACTCAGGCAACGTGCCCCCTCCACCCTTTCCAGAGGGGCCCCTGAGCAGATCCTCTGGAGAAGGGAGTAGAGGGAAGCTCCTCATGCAGCCCGGAGCCCTCCCTGAGCCAATGTGTTACTAGTCACTGCAGTCAGCTCACTACTCCAGTGTGCAAAACCCAGTCACTCTCCCTTTCTTCACCACCACGGACTTCTCAAATGTACTGCAAGAGTAGATACTCGCAATCAGGAGTAATAACCTGTGAGCCCCTGACAGGTATCACATTTCCTCTCACAAGAACCCACAGGAGCCTGAGCCCTACAAGTATTAAAAACCCAACACGAGGGCAACTTGTCCAAAGTCCTGGAATAAGTTCCAGAAACAGGATTATTAGTGCAGCTCTACACAGCTCTGCATTTTGCCGCACTCTGGAAGTTTCAAGGCATTCAGCTCCCAGAGGCTGGGTGAGCTGGATCCTATCACCAGGGGAAGAGGAAAACCCCATCCCAACAGCAGTTTCCTGGTCCACGGGCCTCTCAGATCTCACCAGGGCCAGCACCAGCACAGCCCCCTCTCAGGCATCACCCCGTGTCCCCACTGTGGCCAGGGAGGGCTTCCTTCTGAGGGCTGAAGACCCTCATTCCCAAGGGAGGCCTGCCAGATGGAGACACAGAGCCCTTGCCACCTTGCTCAGCCAAAACTGGCCACAGGCCATAATACTAAGATGCTCAAGCAGTGAAGATACAGCCCTCCCCAAATTTGGAGAAAAGCTAAGCCCTGCAGTGGGAGATGCCAAGAAAACATCTCACTGCAAAATGCAGCTTGATGAACTGATTTGTGAAGCACCATCCCAAGCACCATCAGCGGGCATCAGAAGTATCACCACTGAGGTGGGGGTCACCCTGATCGAGCTTTCCTCCAGGTGACTTTGTAAATAACATAACACAGGAGAGAAAGCAACAAGCAGAGAGGTAAAAAGGCAGTTTGGCTGATTCTTCACTAAGAGATCTGAACTTTGTTACCAAAGCCATTCCACTCTTGCTGGATTTAGAGATGTTTGCCTTTGAAAAGAACAGCACTGGAGATTGACCCTGGTAATCTTTCCCTCCTTCATTCACAGAGCTTCTATCTACCCAGTCTGTGACAGTTTAGGGAGATATGAATTAAAAGCTATGATCCTCGACCTCAAGCCGTTCCAAGTCCAGTCAAGTATAACAAGTATTTATGCTTTGAGGCAACTGCTTTGATGGCTGTATTTACATAAAGCTCAAAGGGAGACAGAATGCTGAGCACCTGAATCAGGAGAGGAAATCAGGGAGGGCTTCCAAAATGAGGTGGCATGGGGCTAAGGAGAGTTAGCCAGACCAACCGTTCACAGGGAGGACATCCAAGGAAGAAAGAGCAAAGTATGAGAAGAGTGAGAGAGCAAGGTATATTTCCAGGGACTTCCCTGATGGTCTAGTGGTTAAGACACCTTCCAAAGCAGGAGAAGCGGGATTGATCCCTGGTCAGGGAACTAGGATCCCACTGATCCTAGTGGGCAATAATGCCTCGGAGCAACTTAGTCCACATGCCACAACTAGATGAGCAGTCCACACACCACAACTAAGACCTGATGTAGCCAAAAATGCATACACACTTTTAAAAGGTATTTTCCATGGCAACCCACTCCAGCATTCTTGCCTGGGAAATCCCATGGACAGGAGCCTGGCGGGCTACAGTCCATGGAGTCGCAAAAGAGTTGGACACAACTTAGTGACTAAACAACATGTATACAGCACAGTAATTTTAATTCTGCTGATTCTGCTTTTGTTTTGTCAGTTCAGAAATAGTTGAATAAAGTATCATTTATCCACATGACAGATAATAATTCAACCATTAAAATGCTTACAATTACAAATGCTTATTATAAACAAAAACAAACATTAAAATATTTATATATAATCCAACTACATATGTAAGAAAGTGGAGAATAATAAAAGCCCAAGAAGAAAGCCACCAAATATTAAAGTAATTTTTTTTTTTTTGGTATTGAAAAAGAAAAAAAAAAAAGGTCTTTTCCAAAATTATCATTAGTCCTATATTCCTAGAGCAAAAAATGACAGGTGAGAAAGATTGGGAGATCAAGCTGGACAAGGCAGCAGAGGCCACACCTTGAAGGGCCTTCAACAACAGGCAAAGGAGTTTTCATTATATGCTGGAGGTGGAAGACTGGGAGAACATATGCGCAAATGATGTGACCAATGAGGGATTAGTCTCCAAAATTTACAAGCAGCTCATGACGCTTAACATCATCAAAACAAAGAACCCACTCAAAAATAAGGGCAGAAGACCTAGACATTTCCCCAAAGAAGACACACAGATGGCACATGAAAAGATGTTCAACATCAGTAATTATCAGAGAAATACAAGTCAAAACTATAACAAGATTATCACCTCCCACCAGTCCGAATGGCCATCATCAAAAAATCCACAAACAATAAATGCTGGAGGAGTGCAGAGAAGGGAATCTTCCTACACTGTTGGTGGGAATGTTAATTGGTACAGCCACTATGGAGAACAGTATAGAGGTTCCTTAAAAAGCTAAATAGAGCTACCATATGACCCTGCATTCCCACTCGGAGGCATAAATCCAGAGAAAAACATGATCCAAAGGGACACACACACCCCAGTGTCCACTGCAGCACTGTTTACCATAGCCAGGACATGGATGCCACCTAAACGTCCATCGGCAGAGGAATGGATAAGGACGATGCGGTACGCATATACAATGGACTATTACTCAGCCGTTAAAATGAATGAAATAATGACATTTGCAACAACATGGATCTGCACCTAGAGAGCGTCATACAGAGTGGAGCAAGTCAGATGGAGAAGGAGAAATATCCTATGACATCCCTTATGTGTGCAGGCTGTCACTTCAGTCTTGTTTGACTCTTTGCAACCCCATGGGCTGTAGCCTGCCAGGCTCCTCTGTCCACGGGATTCTCCAGAAAAGAATGCTGGAGTGGGTAGCCATTCCCTTCTCCAGGGGATCTTCCCAACCCACACGATCTTCCTGAACCATGTCTTCCGCATTGCAGGCAGACTCCGTACCACTGAGCCACTGGGGGAAGCCCATGACATTCCTTGCATGTGGAATCTAAAAATAAACGATACAAAGGAACTTAAAAAACAGAAACAGACTCACAGACTTAGAAAAAGTGAGAGCCGCTCAGTCATGTCTAACTGTGTGTGACCCAAGGACTGGAACCCACCAGGTTCCTCTGTCCGTGGAATTCTCCAGGCAAGAATACTGGAGTGGGTTGCCATTCTTTTCTCTAGGAGATCTTCCTGACCCAGGAGTTAAACCTGGGTCTCCTACATAGCAGGCAGATTCTTTACCATCTCAGCTACCGAAGAACCCCACAGACTTAGAGAATGAGCTTAATGGTGGACAAGAGGAAGCATGAGGGGAAGGGATTGTTAGGGAGTTTGGGATGGACATGTACACAGTTGTTATATTTAAAATGGATAACCAACAAGGACCTACTGTATAGCGCATGAACTCTACTCAATGTTATGTGGCAGCCTGGATGGGAGGGGCGTTTGGGGAAGAATGGATACTTGTCTATATATGGCTGAGTCCCTTCATTGTTCACCTGAAACTATCACAACATTGTTAATCAGCTCTACCCCCAATATAAAGTTGAAAGTTAAAAAAAATAAAATATGCTCAAGAAAAAAAAGGTCTATTTCCAAAATCATCATCAGTCCTACATTCCTGGAGCATAAAATGACAGATGAGAAAGGTTGGGAGATCAAGCTGGACAAGGCGACAGAGGCCACACCTCAAAGGGCCTTCAACAACATGGAGAGGAGTTATCATTATATGCTGGAGGTGACGGAGACCCCAAATGAGCCCTGAGCAGGGAAGAGAAGGTCATAGGTCTTTAAAAGATCTCTCCGGTTAGGGCACACTGGAGAGCCCAGGGAGGCCTACCCAGAGGGTCCTGCACAGGTTTCAAGCAGGATTCATGGGATGCTGAGGCAGGCAGGGCTCTCGCCAGCACAGAACAGAAACGTTAGCAAGGAAAATTGTCCGGACTTGGAATGTGGGGACACTCTTCAGTGCTCCAGCTGTTAATGAACCCAGGCGGGCCTTGGCCTAGCGAGTATTTCCAGTAGAAACCCCAATGTTGGATGTTTAATGACACGCAGTGTGACAACAGCAGCTGGATTGCAGAGAGGTGAGATTCATTTTGTTATTTGATTTGTCAGCAACACAGAGCAGGGCTCCCTGACCACACCTTCTGGCACAACTGCCCAGGGAAGAGCCGGGCTCCTGCAGCTCAGAACGGAGTCTTAAGGTCTCCTGCCAGGAGAGCTGAGAGTATTCGTGGCCACCGCTCCATCTCTGCCTCCCCTGCCCCTTCTGTTCCGGCAGCTGCCTTCCAAAGACTAATGAGAACAAGGTGCAACTCGGTTTAACAGCTCTGATACATTCCTTAGCAAAACCTAATTTCTTTCAAAACATATCGACTGCCTTACAGTGACTCCATCAGGCAAGACACATGTCAAGGGGAAAAGCAAGAGAAAATTTGGCAAGTACGTGTAATGTGTCAATAAATTAAACGAAGTTTATTTTCACAAAACCAAATGGTCAGACTTGCTCGTGGTTTCCTACCGAGCTCTAAAAATTACTCTCTAGAGAGAGTAATCAAAGCACAATTAGAGCAGTCCTGGAATTTTTTTTAAACATACCATCCTTTCTTCACACATGGTTGCTCCTGCATTTGTAGCAAGGGTCCTTAACTCAGAGAAATGGGCTTTTCCAGGTTTGGGTCCTTCTGTGATAATATGCAGTCATAAAACTGGTTTTCTGTTGTTATTTTTTACAAAAGCAATTGGTTTACAGTTAAGACTAAATGTCCTCCACAATGTATCCATTCATTTGTTCATTTAACAAATAATAGAATTGCCTGTTGGGTTGGTCTATTTCAAATACTGGAAAACAGAAAATCTATTTTCCTAATAATGGCAATAATTTTTAGCCCCTGGGCAGGAATTTTATCACTCTGAGGATATTTCATTAAAGTCCTAAATTATTTGAATAAAAGGGACTATTGTACCAGAGTGACTCTGTATTTTCAAAATGCAGCAAGTGGTCAAAGAACAAAGAAACCATCAATGGAGGAAAGTAAATACAGTTTTAAAACAAATCAGACTAAAAATAGTTGATACATGTCTCAGAAAATGGCATAGAGACTTGGCCTCATGAATAGAAGTGACAGTTTTAGACTTATAGACTTAGATAAACGAAATTATGGTTGTCAGGAGCGAAGGGATAGTTAGAGAGTTTGGGATGAACATGTGCACACTGCCATATTTAAAATGAATAACCAACAGGGACCTCCTGTGTAGCACTTGGAACTCTGCTCAATGCTATGTGGCAGCCTGGATGCAAGAGGGGGCTTAAAGGAGAATGGATACGTGTGCATGTATGACTGTGTCCCTTCACGGTTCACCTGAAGCTAGCACAAATATTGCTAATTGCCTATGCCCCAGTACAAAATTAGAAGTTCAAAAGAAAATTTTAAAAAAGAACGTTAAGCAAAACAAAGAAGTAACACTATATTTTTTCCCTGTGGCCTAACAGAACTGACATCTTCTTTCAAAAAAGAATATCCTACCAGGTTTACAAAGATTGTAAAGCTTCTTACCTAGAAATATCTGTGGAATTTCAATAAGAGTCATTAGTAAGAGGCAAAGGGAACAAAGACTGCTATACACAGTTATACAGTTTGTGTACTGCACAAGGGTGACAAGGTGACATCTAAGAGGGCACTGTCACTTTGGAGACATTGTCAGTTTGTATAGTTAAACAGCTTTTCAGGAGATAGTAGCGGAGGGTATTGCTCTGAAACCCAGCATGACAATATTCCGACAAGTGGAAGCAAAACACACTGAGGAAGCCATGACTGTTTCTAATTTGCACAAAGGCTTCATATGGATCACAGTGGCTCTGGTGGTGAAGTTATGATTTGTAGAGGACACCATTCAAGTGATTCTTTGGAATGAACTGCTGCTTTGAGTCAACTTTCCAACCTAGTGCCTTGCACACAGCACTCCATAAATGTTTACTAAATCAGCCATCAGCATGATCGTCAGGTATGCTCAGCTCGGGTGATTGACCAGGATGTTAACACAAAGACAGTGTCAGGATTCAACTGCTATAGAAGCTGTGATCTCAGCACAGAGAACTGCTCTTCCTGTGGTGAGCTTGAGACTGCTCTCCACACCTCTTTCTTTTTCTCCATACCTCTTAACCCAGGAACAGCCACGTTTCCTCCTCCTCTTCCTCAAACCTGGAAATGAGGAACTCCAAGAAGGCAGCGCTACAGCATGGCAGCAGTCCTGATCCTCTAGTCACTACACAGAAAAGAGCCTCTGACTTTGATAAACCTTTGTCATAACTAATGAGATCGCAAAGTTCGTTTCTGCAGCACTGGCTATATTACTTGACTAATACACTAAAGCAAAGACATGGGACCCTGCTTCCCATTTCCATGTGCTTCCCTCCGGCAGTCCCCCTGCCCAGCCTGCTGTGAACACCTGTGTTCAGTAGTGCTATGGAAGACGGGGAGGGAGCAAGGAGGGCAAAGACTGAAGAGCCTCTTCCTCTCTGAACCCTCACAGCTGAACTCTCCTCTGAAGCCTCCATGCTTTCACACACTAACAGTTCCCTTTGAGAGTGAACCCAAATTTAAACATTGCTCTAGGATCCCTGAAATAATCTTGATACCATCTGCGTATCCCAAGGAAAAGTGTCAGGGCCTTGTGATGTATTTGAAAGAGCGCAGAAGGAGGAATTTGAAAGAACGGATTTTAGTGTGGGTTTTACAATTTCCTGGCAACACTGACTCTGAAAGTACCACTGATCCCTGATCATCACTTCTTCAACATGGAGCTAATGCAATCCTCTCTTAAAAAGGTGAAAATAAGGACACCAAACACGTGTAAAAAGAACACTTGAAACAAAGCATAGAAGCACAAGAAATATTAACGAAAGAGGAAAAGCATGCATTCAAACTTCTCTACATAACCTAGCTCAAGAGTCACTTAACCCCCCAAATATCCTTCCAAATTCTAAGGAGAACAAAAATATTCCTAACTAGACATTCAGGAATGTCTTACTGCACGTGTATGATGTTAGGCTCTATGCACAAGGCTAATAAAATTTCAGCTTACATCTGTATAGCACTCTATAGTTTATTAAGTTCTTTCATATACATGAAATCATGGCAGAGCTGTGCATTTTATATGCTGAATGCATGTTTTATAAAGCACTTGGGCCTTTGGATAATCAGTGTATATACTATACGCATGCCCGTTGTATGTAACTAGGAGTATAATATTATTTAAACTATTACACAATGTATATTGTTGCATCCTTACTTTTACAACATATTAGTGGCGATACGTATGATTTATACCATGCGGAGCACTTTGTGAGGAATAAAACCCCTAATTAAAACTAGACTCCTGTGGGAAAAATGAATTGCTTTATGATGATTCATTTTACACTGATTTCCAGATCATATAACTACTCAAACCAAGGTCCTACCTGAACATAGTTTGTGAAAATAATTAGCAAAAGAAGGTATTAAGACATCTGGAAATTTCCTCTGTGTTTTGTATTTTCCCCTGTGGAATTTGTTAGTATTTTTATTTTTAAAAGGAGGTAAGATCATTCTATTTCAAGTGCACAAAAAGTAGTTACAGAATAAAGTTATATTGATTATAATAGAACATGAATAATCTCTCTCCCATCATCTATCATTACATTGCTGGAAAATGGCAAAGAACCCACATCTTTATAATGAAATCATCTGCGAATGGCCTTGAGACTAGAACATTAATAAAACAAATAAAGTGATTCCAAAACCTAACCTTCTATGCCTCTCTCTTTCCCTACCCCATTGCTTTTTAAGTGAAACTAGAGAGTGGACTCTTCATCTGATACCAGAGGACTAATTCAATTAAGCTTAAACTGAAGTTCTGTTTTATATGGATATTAGTACAGTCTGCATTGATGTTTATAAAAAGCTTTTTAGGTTACTGCTGATGTTATCTGAACCCTAAGTGCTCAAATAGCCATAGTTAATAATGCAGATTTATCTTAAAGGACTTCAAAAATATACATTTAATTTCTAGAGATAACCAATTCATAATTAAAGAATATTGGCTATAGGAAAATGTACTTTTTTAGCCATCACGCACATACACACACCTGTCTCATACCTCATTTCTCAAGTGTTCAGTACTTTCTGACTTTTTTTAAAAATAAGCAACTCAAAAGTTATGTCACCAAAAGAACCATAAGAAGAATATCAAATTCACTTTGTACCATGCTGAAATAAAGTTTTACATCTGAATTATGTCACTCCAAGTTTCTCAGCATGGAGGTGGTGGGTAGCTTTCTGCAGAATATAATTGAAGAAACACAATGAGTTCTATCCCAGAGCAACCTCCACATCATGCCTGGAGCCACCAACAGGTGAGCCATTGACAGTTGAGGAATGCGGAAGAGGCAAAGACGGAACTTTGGGAGTAGTATGTACCACATAGAAGAGGCGTTTCTTTACCTACATTGTCTTCCTTAAACCTTAAAACAGCCACTTGGCAGGTAGCATCAGCAGATGCCCAGAAAGATTAAGTAACTGGCCCAAGGCCACACACAGGTACAAGCAACAGACTGAAGCCCACATCTGATTTCAGATGCCAGCCAACCACACACTGAGAAGGATTTTAATTCACAGATTTTAATGTTTTTCTTCTAAATATCACCAAATAATCCAGGCCTTACTTCCTATGACCTACAATGTTGTTTTGTTGCTAAGCCGTGCCTGACTCTTTCGTGGCCCCATGGACAGTAGCCCGCCCGTCTTCTCTGTCCATGGGATTCCCCAGGCAAGAATACTGGAGTGGGTTACCATTTCCTTCTCCAGGGGATCTTTCTGACCCAGGGATTGAACCTGCATCTCCTGCATTTTCTGTACTGGTAGGTGATTCTCTACCTCTGTGCCACCAGGGAAGCCCTATAAAGACAGGGATTCAAAAGTAAGACAATCAATAGGTACATAAAGGTTATAGGTACTAAAGGAAACCATTCCTGAATATTCACTGGAAGGATTGATGCTGAAACTCCAATACTTTGGCCACCTGATGTGAAGAACTGACTCACTGGAAAAGACCCTGATGCTGGGAAAGATAGAAGGCAGGAGGAGAAGGCAACGACAGAGGATGAGATGGTTGGACGGCATCACCGACTCGATGGACATGAGTTTGAGCAAGTTCTGGGAGATGATGGACAAGGAAGCCTGGTGTGCTACAGTCCACAGGCTCACAAAGAGTCGGACACGACTGAAGAGACTGAAAGGTTATCATATCATATCATATCATAACAAAGACTCTCAGATAAAATGGTTACCAGGGAAGGGCCTCAGCCCGTTAACACCTACTAACCTGTTAGGATGGGATAGCTTTGCAGATTATCTGTTTGTAGCTGAGCATGTTGTCAGGAAATAAAACCCCTAATTAAACTAGATTCCCACAGGAAAAAAATGATTTGCTTAACATTAAGGTTTCTAGATATTCTGTCCACAGAAACTAGAACCCAGCTCAACAGTTTCCGAAAAAAATGCAAATTTAAAAGTGGCCCAAGGCTGAGGAAGTCTGGAAATCGATGGAAGAACAGCAAAGGGATACCATCAATAAAGATCTTTTCAAAATGCCAGGGGCTCAGGAAGATCACCTGAAGGAGGGTACAGCAACCCATGCCAGTATTCGTGCCTGGAGAATCCCACGGACAGAGAAGACTGGCGGGCTGCAGTCCATGGGGAAGCAGAGAGACAGACACAACTGAAGCAACTTAGCTTGCAGGCACACAGACGCTATTTAATCCTCAGAAGAATCCTATAAAGTAGGTATGATTGGCAACAGCATCCGGTTCTACAGATAAGGAAATAAGGCTGAAAAGTTTAGCAAACTTGACTGCTTCACATAATATATTTGTTTCCTCCACAATAAAGTACCACACACTGGGTGGCTTCAACAACAGAAATCGTCTCACAGCTCTAGAGGCCCAACATCAGGTGGAGGCGGGGTAGGCTCCTTCTTACGGCTGTGAGGCAGAGTCTGTTTGCTGCAGCCTCTCTCCTGGTTGCTGGCAGCCTCAAGCATTCCTTGGCTTCTAGACGTTCTCTCTCTGCCTTCACACCACCTTCCCTCTGCATGTGCCTGCCTCTGTCCAAATCTCCCCTTTTAATAAGGACAGCAGTCATGCTGGATTAGGGCCCACCTAATGACTTCATGTGACCTTGATTTCCTCTGTAAAGACCCTATTTCAAATAAGGGCACATTCTGAGTACTAGGGGTTAGGACTCTGACATCTTGGGGGCAGGGGGACACAATCCCACTCATAACGCACAGCTATTAGGCAGTCAGGCTGGCTCCCTTTAACCACTCATCTAAACTCCTTCTTGAGGAGCCAAGTCCAGTCAGGTGACAGAGCAGAGCCTTCCAAGTAAGAGGGCTGCAGAGAGAGATGGGCAGCAGGAAGCAGCAAGGATGAGGAAGACAGGGACCACCTCTTGAACTCCCTACACATCCGTTGAAAGCTTATCCAAGATCCCACCTGCTGTGTGCAGTGTGCGTTAATATCCTGTAGGAAACGCAGGGCTCAGTGAGGTCTCAGCCTCTGTCCTCAGACAGTCTTCATCCAGTGACTCAGCCGGAGGAATGGAAGTGGGGACATACACAGACAGCTCCCCTGTAATCACCGCACTGAGACATCACACCCAAGACCACGTGGGAGGGGTGGAAGGGACAGTGCATTATGGAAACAGAGCAGTGAGACTTCATTCCAACTGGGGATGGCTCCATGAGAGGACAGGCTTTGCTATGGGCTAGTTTCAACAAGAGAAGATAAAAAGACATGTAGACAAACAGAGCCAACACCTGCTGAGAGTTTAGATGGAAGGCCTATGCTGGGGGAAGCTGGCACCCTCAATCTTTACAATAGCCTAGACAACGGGTATTCTCCCCAGTTTACAGGTGAAGAAGCTGAAGCCTGCAGATTTCAGAGAGGGGAATAAGACCAGGATCCTAACCTCCAATGCATCTGGAAACCCAAAGATCTTAGCGCAGGACTCAGCTGGCTCTCAAGAGCTATAAAACTAAAGAATGAGTAAAGCCAGGCTTCCCTGGTGGCTCAGTGGTCAACCAGTAAAGAGACATGGGTTCATTCTCTGGTCCAGGAAGATCCCACATGCTTCGAAGCAGCTAAGCCCCTGCACCACAACTGCTGAGCCCACTGCTCCAACTGCGTGCCCTAGAGCCCGTGCTCCACAGCAAAGAGCAGTCACTGCAGTTAATCAGCCCACTCACCACAGCTAGAGAGCAGCCCCCGCTCAGCCACAACTGGAGAAAACCCTGGGCGGCAACAAAGACCCAGCACAGCCAAAATAATTTATTTTTTTTTAAGGAGTAAAGACAATTCATCATCTTCTTCTGATACCAAAGCAAAGGCAAAAGTACAGTTCCGCATGCAAAAATCAGAGGGATTTTATTTCAAAAACACCAAGTCTGCTCAAATTCACTACAGTATAAAATGATTATTTCCTGTAGCAAAGGTAGAAAAAAATTTCAGAAAGTTATAAAACTGGTGATTTCTAATAACAGAAGTGATCATATAGCCAGCTAGGGCCACTACATGCATATGTGGGTGTGTTTGTGTATGTGTGTTTTTATGTCTACATTTTTTTCCTTTAAGCCATTAGAACTTTGGAAAATTTTATGACAACAAAGTGCCATGTACGTGAAAGATAGATGGGTTAAAGTTACTGTTTTCTTAGGATCTGTCTGGAGTTTGACAGCCACGCACCGGTGCACTATCTGGAAAGATTTAGGACCTCTGCTGTAAAATTATTTATTAGTTGTTGTTTATACTACGTGCTCACTAGCAGACCACCCAGCGCTGTAACAACAAAGGCAGTCACGCTGTGTCGCTCCAAAACAAGCAAGAGACCACAGGGGCCACCTCTGGGTGTCACCGCTGAAAGATGTGGCTTCCGGCAGGGAAGTAGGTTCTATGTTTTGAAGGCGCTGCCATGCTAACAGAGACCGACTAGATGGAAAACGCCGGGCTCAGCACGAGAGGGCTCGGGCTAAGCCGTCCCTTTAGAGGCCTCAGTTCTGTCATCTGTAAAAGGGCGGGCTGCTTCGCTGTTAGCCTGAAACTACCACAACATTGTTAATCCCAATACAAAATTAAAAGTTTATAGTTTGGGGGAAAAAATGTTTTTAAATAAAATGAAGAACACGTAAAAATAAATAAAAAAGAAACAAAAGGAAGGGCTGTATCAGAAGTCTCTGTTCCCTTCCCCTCTGAACCCTGGATTTTAAGAAGATGAGTCTGTGAGCAGTTGCTTGCTAACCCTGAGGTGTGATCTGGGGCTAATCTCAGTGCCTGGGCCTCAGGATCCAACAGGCTGCCCCCTCCATCCTTCTGACCTCCCACTTTGGCTTGAGTAAGCTAACAAGGCATATTGGAACATTCTTCAAGGCCTCAAAAGAAAAGCTCTTTGTTTAATGCTTAATTGGGACATATTAAATATGTCAAGATGTGGTTCCACTAGACCAAGAAGAGATCAAGTTTTTCTTTTTAATATAGGAAGTAACTGTTTCTATCATTTATAGTGAATTAGTAAATATAAAAATAAATGAATAAAGCAAGCATCTCTCCCCAAACCCCACCCTACCCAAAAAAACAGTCCTTTGGTAACGTGTAGTTTTTTCTTTTGAGCTATTTGTCTAAAATTTAATCAACCAAATACACAAATATCTTCTTCAGTACAAGGAATTTATCCTCTCACTTTAAGTGGTCAATATCTCCCTCTCAGGCTGAAGCTCACGTTAGCCAAAGTTTCATCATGGAATAATTCATTCAGGGAGCTCATCACTGGTATAGTTCAGTCTTCCTATTTTCTTCCAAGAGTGAAGTTCAACCAAAGTCATCTATGGCTATGAACTGAACTGGAACTTCTAATTCTAAGCCCTGTTCTCTTCCTATTAAAGCAAGATATCCTCAAGGCTGGAGGGCTCCCATGCCCATCCTGAAGCCTTGCTCACATTTAATGACTCCCAAACCTGGCTCCACGGAAATCATTTCTGGGGACTAAGTCCCAAGAGTTCACAAGAATCATGGACTATTACTCAGCTATTAAAAAGAATGCATTTGAATCAGTTCTAATGAGGTGGATGAAACTGGAGTATATTATACAGAGAGAAGGAAGTCAGAAAGAAAAACACCAATACAGTATATTAATGCATATATATGGAATTTTGAAAGATGGTAATGATGATCCTATATGCGAGACAGCTACAGCGACACAGATGTAAAGAACAGACTTTTGGACTCTGGAAGAAGGAGAGGGGGGGATGATTTGAAAGAATAGCACTGAAACATGTATATTGTCATATGTGAACTAGATCGCCAGTCCAGGTTCAATTCATGAGACAGGGTACTCAGGGCTGGTGCATTGGGATGACCCTGAGGTGGAATGGGGAAGGAGGTGGGAGGGAAGTTCAGGATGGGGAACACATGTACACCCATGGCTGATTCATGTGAATGTACGGCAAAAACCACCACAATATTGTAAAATAATTAGCCTCCAATTAAAATAAATTAAAAAAAAAAAGAATCACCTTTACTGACTTCTAGAGGAAAGAAGAGCACTTTATGTAAGAGTAAGACGCTTACAAACAGAAAAAATGTTAACAGAATCTTCTTCTATCTTGGGAAAAGGCAAAAGCATAATATTGCTAGATGTTACAAAAACACAGAGTATACCCTAAAAACAAGGGGAAAGTGAAAGTAATCAAAACAATAATGACTTTAAGTAGAAATTTTAGTAAATGAGGGCATTAAATAATTTAAAATTAAGTAATTTAAAACAGTCCTTTAAGATTGACTGGTTTGATCTCCTTGCTGTTCAAGGGACTCAAGAGTCTTCTCCAGAACCACAGTCCAAAAGCATCAACTCTTCAGCACTCAGCTTTCTTTATGGTCCAACTCTCACATCCATACATTACTACTGGAAAATCCATAGCACTGACTAGATGGACCTTTGTCAATAAAGTAACGTCTCTGCTTTTTAATATGCTATCTAGGTTGGTCATAGCTTTTCTTCCAAGGAGCAAGTGTCCACTCAAAAGTAGAAATACTCATTTAATAAATTCGCAAAGCATCATCCATTCTCCACAACTATCCAGATTTTGCCACACTTCAAATCTCATTTCTTTGCTTAAGTATTTTAAAGTAAATGTCAGACATTACTCTTGTATACTTCAATATGCACGCCTACAGAAAAGGTTTTTCATAAAATTCAATATCCCTTCTTGAATTAAAAAAAAAAACAAAACTAAGAACAGAAGGAAACTTCTACATGATAAAGGCCATATATGAAAAACTCATAGCTAACATGACACTCAACGGTGAAAGACTAAAGGCTCTTGCCCTAAGATTAGGGAAAAGACAAAGACGTCTACTTTCACCACTTTTATACAATACAGTATTAGAAATCCTAGCCAGAGAATTAGTCAAGAAAAAGAAACGTACCCAAATCTAAAAGAAGTAAAATCACTTCTGTTCACAGATGATATGATCTCATATGTGAAACCACAAAAAAAAAAAAACTGTTCTGTTAGATCTAATAAACTCAGCAAAATGGCAGGGTAAAAAGATAAAAATGAAAATCAACTGAATTTCTATACACTAACAATAAACAATCCAAAAAGGAAATGCAAATTGGTAAAGAATCCGCCTGCAATGCAGGAGACCCTGGTTTGATTCCTGGGTTGGGAAGATCCCCTGTAGAAGGGAAAGGCTACCCAATCCAGTATTCTGGCCTAGAGAATTCCATGGACTGTTTATCCATGGGGTCACAAAGACTCAAACACAACTGAACAACTTTCACTTTCACTCTTCATCCTAAATGGGAAAACAATCCCATTTAGAATAGCATCAAAATGAGAAAAAATATTTAAGAATAAATTAACAAAGGTGGCAAAAGACTTGTACACTAAAAACTGAACTGCCTGGAAAGAAATTAAAGACAACACAAATAAATGGAAAGATACTTCCATTTCTACATTTATTAATTGAAAGATTCTAATATTACTAAGATATAAATAGCATACAAAACTATCCACAAATTCAAGGCAATCCCTATCAAAATCTCTGGCATATTTTGCAGATAGAAAAACTCTAAACAGCCAAAATGATCTCAATAAATAAGAATAAAAGTGAAACATTCATATTTCCTGATTTTAAAACTTTATACAACAGTAATCAAAAAAGTGTGGTACTGGCAACAAGAACGCACATAAACCAGTGGAACAGAATAGAGCACTCAGAAATAGACCATCATAACACAACCAAATGATGTTCAAAGGGTATCAGTGCTACTGATAGCCTTCCAAAAATATGGCACTAGGCAAACTGGACAGCCAATCCAAAGAAATAAATTGGACAATTACATCGTATATGACTTAGTTCAGTTCAGTCGCTCAGTCATGTCCAACTCTTTGCAACCCCATGGACGGCAGCATGCCAGGCGTCCCTGTCCATCACCAGCTTCCAGAGTTTACACAAACTCATGTCCACTGAATCAGTTATGCCATTGAACCATCTCATCCTCGGTTGTCCCCTTCTCCTCCTGCCTTCAATCTTTCCCAGCATCAAGGTCTTTTCAAATGACTCAGCATTTCACATCAGGTGAGCAAAGTATTGGAGTTTCAGCTTCAGCATCAGTCCTTCCAATGAATACTCAGGACTAATTTCCTTTTGGATGGACTGGTTGGATATCCTTGCAATCCAAGGGACTCTTCAAGAGTCTTCTCCAACACCACAGTTCAAAAGCAGCAATTCTTCAGCGCTCAGCTTTCTTTATAGTCCAACTCTCACATCCATATATGACTACTGGGAAAACCATAGCCTTGACTAGATGGACCTTTGCGGACAAAGTAATGTCTCTGATTTTTAATATGCTATCTAGGTTGGTCATAACTTTCCTTCCAAGGAGTAGCCATCTTTAATTTCATGGCTGCAATCACCATCTGCAGTGATTTTGGAGCCCAGAAAAATAAAGTCAGCCACTGTTTCCACTGTTTCCCCATCTATTTCCCATGAAGTGATGGGACCAGATGTCATGATCTTAGTTTCCTAAATGTTGAGCATTAAGCCAACATTTTCACTCTCCTCTTTCACTTTCATCAAGAGGCTCTTTAGTTCTTCACTTTCTGCCATAAAGGTGGTGTCATCTGCATATCTGAGGTTATTGATATTTCTCCCAGCAATCTTGATTCCAGCTTGTGCTTCATCCAGCCCAGCGTTTCTCATGATGTACTCTGCATATAAGTTAGATAAGCAGGGTGACAATATACAGCCTTGATGTACTCCTTTTCCTATTTGGAACCTGTTTGTTGTTCCATGTCCAGTTCTAACTGTTGCTTCCTGACCTGCATACAGGTTTCTCAAGAGGCAGGTCAGGGGGTCTGGTATGCCCATCTCTTTCAGAATTTTCCACAGTTTATTGTGATCCACACAGTCAAAGGCTTTGGCATAGTCAAGAAAGCAGAAATAGATGTTTTTCTGGAATTTTCTTGCTTTTTTGATGATCCAGCGGATGTTGGCAATTTGATTTCTGGTTCCTCTGCCTTTTCTAAAACCAGCTTGAACATCAGGGAGTTCACGGTTCACGTATTGCTGAAGCCTGGCCTGGAGAATTTTGAGCATTACTTTACTAGCGTGTGAGATGAGTGCAATTGTGTGGTAGTTTGAGCATTCTTTGGCATCGCCTTTCTTAGGGATTGGAATGAAAACTGACCTTTTCCAGCCCTGTGGCCACTGCTGAGTTTTCCAAATTTGCTGGCATATAGAGTGCAGCACTTTCACAGCATCATCTTTCAGGATTTGAAATAGCTCAACTGGAATTCCATCACCTCCACTAGCTTTGTGTGTAGTGATGCTTTCTAAGGCCCACTTGACTTCACATTCCAGGATGTCTGGCTCTAGGTGAGTGATCACACCATCGTGATTCTCCAGGTTGTGAAGATCTTTTTAGTACAGCTCTTCTGTAGGTCCATACAATTTGTGTCCTTTATTGAGCCCATCTTTGCATGAAATGTTCCCTTGGTATCTCTTATCTTCTTGAAGAGATCTCTAGTCTTTCCCATTCTATTTTTTTCCTCTATTTCTTTGCATAGATAAGGCTTTTTTATCTCTCCTTGCTATTCTTTGGAACTCTGCATTGAAATAGGTATTTCTTTCCTTTTCTCCTTTGCTTTTCACTTCTCTTTTCACAGTTATTTGTAAGGTCTCCTCAGACAGTCATTTTGCTTTTTGCATTTCTTTTTCTTGGGGATGGCCTTATTCCTGTCTCCGGTACAATGTCACGAACCTCTGTCCATAGTTCATCAGGCACTCTATCAGATCTAGTCCCTTAAATCTATTTCTCACTTCCACTGTATAATCATAAGGGATCTGATTTAGGTCATACCTGAATGGTCTAGCGGTTTTCCCTACTTTCTTCAACTTGAGTCTGAATTTGGCAATAAGGAGCTCAAGATCTGAGCCACAGTCAGCTCCTGGCCTTGTTTTTGCTGACTGTATAGAGCTTCTCCATCTTTGGCTGCAAAGAATATAATCAATCTGATTTTGGTGTTGACCATCTGGTGATGTCCGTGTTTAAAGCCTTCCCTTGGGCGTTGGAAGAGGGTGTTTGCTATTACCTTTGTGTTCTCTTGGCAGAACACTATTAGCCTTTGCCCTGTTTCATTCTGTACTCCAAGGCCAAATTTCCCTGTTACTCCAGGTGTTTCTTGACTTCCTACTTTTGCATTCCAGTCTCCTATAAGGAAAAGGACATCTTTGGGAATGTTAGTTCTAGAAGGTCTTGAAGGTCTTCATAGAACTGTTCAACTTCAGCTTCTTCAGTGTTACTAGTTGAGGCATAGATTTGGATTACTATGATATTGAATGGTTTGCCTTGGAAATGAACAGAGATCATTCTGTTGTTTTTGAGATTGCACCCAAGTACTGCATTTTGGACTATTTTGTTGACTATGATGGCTACTCCATTTCTTCTAAGGGATTCCTGCCCACAGTACTAGATATAATGGTCATTTGAGTTAAATTAGACTTTATCAAAATTAGAAACTTTTGTCATCAAAATACACTGTCAAGAAGGTGAAGAGAGCTCACAAAATGAGACAAAACATTTGAAAATCAAAAATCTGATAAGGAATTAAAATCCAAAATATATAAAAGAACTTCTACAACTCAACTACAACAACAAAGAAAAACACAATTATAAAATTGGCACAGGACTTGAATAGGTATCTTGCAAAGGATTTATATAAAATGACCAATAAGCAAATGAAAAGATGCTCAATATCATCAGTCATTAGAAAATGCAAATTTAAAGCACAATAAGATACTACTTCATGCCCAACAAGATGGTTATTATATAAAAAAAATATTTTAATGACAAATATCGGTGAAGATGTGGACAAATTGGAACCTTTGTGCATCACTAATGGGAACGTCACTGCAGATGGTGATGGCAACCATGAAATCAAAAGACGCTTGTTCCTTGGAAGAAAAGCTATGACAAACCTAGGTAGCATATTAAAAAGCAGAGACATTACTTTGTTGACAAAGGTCCATCAAGACAAAGCTATGGTTTTCTCAGCAGTCAGGTATGGATATAAGAGTTGGACTATCAAGAAAGCTGAGGGCTGAAGAATTGATGCTTTTGAACTATGGTGTTGGAGGAGTCTCTTGGACTGCAAGGAGATCCAACCAGTCAACCCTAAAGGAAATCAGTCCTGAATATTCATTGGAAGGACTGATGCTGAAGCTGAAACTCCAATACTCTGGCTACCTGATGCGAAGAACTGACTCACTGGAAAAGATCCTGATGCTGGGAAAGGTTGAAAGCAGGAGGAGAAGGGGACAACAGAGGATAAGATGGTTGGATAGCATCACCCACTCGATGAACATGAATTTGAGCGAGCTCTGGGAGCTGGTGATGGACAGGGAAGACATGGCGTTGCAAAGAGTCAGACATGACTGAGCGACTGAACTGAACTGAATGGGATTATAAAAAGATCTACAGTCTCTGTGGAAAATAGTATGGATGTTCCTTAAAAAGTTAAACATAGAATTACCATTCAATCTAGCAATTGTACTTTCAGGCATATACACTAAAGAACTGAAGCAGGAAATCAAATAATAATCGCCTGCCAATGTTCAAAGCAGCATTACTCACAACAGCCAAAAAGTGGAAACAACCCAATATCCATCAACAGATGGATGAGAGAGAACCTTAAAAAGGAATGAAATTCTGAGGCATGCTACAACATAGATAAATCCTGAGGATATTACGCTAAGTGAAATAAGCCAGATAAAAAAGGACAAATATTGTATGATTCCACTTACAGGCAAATTCTCAGAGACAGAAAATAGAAGTTATGAGGCACTTAGGAGCTGGGATAGTGAGGAGTTATAATTTAACAGGTACAGAGTTTCTGTTTAGGATGATGAAAATTCTGTAGACATGGACAGTGATAATGTTTTAATGTGCTTTATGTCACTGAGTTGAGCACTTAAAAATTGGCTAAAATGATAAACTTTCTGTTACATTTTATCATCCTAAAAAACAATGCATGTCTTTAAAATATGGTTATTTTCCTAATCTAGCAATCTATTTTTAAGCATTTTAAAATATATGGCCTCAAAATGTTGTCAATTTTTCTAAGTATTTTTTAGATTCCCCATCCCCCTGCCCCATTCTTAAATCTCACCATAGTTGACCAACTTCTATCTCAAACAGCAAAACATTGCTTTCTTTTCTTAGAGCTTATATATAACAAGCATCATCTAAATTAGGATCAGCCCACTGTAGCCTTGAAGTCAAACTGGGCTCACCACCTGTTTCTGTACAGCATGTGAGCTAAAAATGATTTTTACGTTTTAAAATAGTTGAGAAGATTAAGACAAATATTTCATGACACACGAAAAATATATTATTTAAATGTCAGTGTGATAATAAAGTTTCAATGGAACACAGCCATGCTCTTTCTTCTGTGTACTGTCCACAGCTGCTTTCATACTACAAAGGCAGAGTTGACTAGTTACAACACAGAAGATATGTCCGGCGAAGCCCCAGATATTTATCATCTGGTCCTTTACAGGAAAACTTTGCCAATACCTGATCTAAATGATCGATTCAAAAAAGGCCAAATGGCTACATCTAACCACACTGAATTTTCCACTGAGCTAATATAGCACCTGGTAATTTTTTTTAATAGATCTGACATGGCTGAACTGATCTTTACTTTCACAAATCGAAGATTTCTGAAAGAAGCAGAAAAGTTATTTTGAAAACTATGGTGAAGAAGATACTGGTGTAGGGAGAGGGTCACTATATTTCAAGAGTTGAATGTGGCAGAAAATGCTGGCTACCTACCTTGTTACCTTTATTTCCCTTCTTCTGTGGTAACAGAACCCCCATTTTTAGCCACACCAGTCTTGTGTGACACTTCTGTGAGGCATACATGATTTGGGGGTTAGGAGAGACTATACTTTCTTGCTTCCTAGAATATGGATGCAATGGCTTGAGGTTAAGCAGGCAAAGCACGAAAGGGTTAGTCATCAAGCCAGAAAGTACCTGGGTCCCTGACATTATGAGTTGCCCTACCAGCTCTGGACTTCTCTTAGGAGAAACACATTTTCTAACACTTGTAGTCAAACTTTATCCTAAATACCACAGTGGTATAAAAGAAATAATGGTAAAGTTAACCCTAGAGCACAATTCTGAATGAGATGAATTTTAAGGACAAATATATTAGGGGATGGCTAAGAGGGAGTAGTCAGGTGGCCCTTGGGCTTCCCTGGAGGTTCAGATGATAAAGAATCTGCCTGTAAAACAGGAGACCGGGGTTTGATCCCTGGGTCAGGAAGATCCCCTGGAGAAGGAAAGGGCAACCCACCTCCCTTGTGGCTCAGCTGGTAAAGAATCTGCCTGCAATGTGGGAGACCTGGGTTCAATCCCTGGGTTGGGAAGATCCCCTGGAGAAGGAAAAGGCTACCCACACCCACTCAAGTATTCTGGCCTGGAGAATTCCATGGTACAGTCCATGGGGCTGCAGAGTTGGACACAACTGAGCAACTTTCACTTCACTTCAGTATTCTTGCCTGGAAAATTCCATGGACAGAGGAGCCTGGCGGGCTACAGTTCATAGGATCACAAGAATCAGACATGACTGAGTGACTAACTCTTTCACTTTACATTAACAGAGGATAAGAAAATAGCCATATTACCTGTCATAGCATTTTAAAAAGTAGGCTGCACAAAAGAGATACAAAGGTAAAGGGCAGACTTTTGGACTGTCGGAGAAGGCAAAGGTGGGATGATTTGAAAGAATACCATTGAAACATGTATATTACCATATGTAAAATAGATGACCAATGCAAGTTCGATGCATGGATCAGGGCACTCAAAGCCAGCGCTCTGGGACAACCTAGAGGGACGGGGTGGGGAGGGAGGTGGAAGGAGGTTCAGGATGCAGGGACGCGTGTGCACACACAGTTGATTCATAAAGTAATTATCCTCCAATTAAAATAAATTATTTTAAAGTAGGCTGCAATCTATACATATTCTTATATATTTATAGAAACTCTCAGAAAAGATATATAAGAAACCAAAAACAGTGGGGCCTTAAATAAAGGGAACTGGGGGTACTATTTAAACTTTTTAACCATGAACTTGTATTTCCTTTAAATTTTTTTTCTTAAATCTTGAATTTTTGAAAAATAAAACATTAATAGCACAATGCTGCAAACTCAAGCCTCAAGTTCCCTAAAATGCTTGAAATGATACTGACAAAAGATTTGGGGCAGTCATTTGTATTTTAAAACAGATTAGTTTAGTCAGATTGCTTTCCATCAACAGACTAAAATAATTATTCATTTATTCATGCAAATACTTATTAAAAGGCTATTATGTGCCACTGTCCTAGGATATATAATAATAAATCAATCATCAAACAATTAAAATACAAGTTGCAAATAATAGAAGGAAGTTTCAAAGTCAGGAAAGAAAGGTGAAGTTATGGCAGTACCAAGGACAGAGGGGAAGGCAGGCCTGGGTCTCAGGGCGGGTCTTTGCACAGCCACAGGATGCTGAACTTGAACTCCTGAGGGATAGGATAGCAGACAGTTAGGAGGCAGATGTGATGGAAGGACCTCAGGGGCTTCAAGAAGTGTTCTCAGGTCTCATGCCCAACCTCTCACCTCCTGTCAATCCGTCAATCCAATGACAGACAGCCCATCTGTGGTGTCACGGGGTGAAGAATGGAACAAATGTGGGGTGAGAGGGGTACTTAAATGGAATCCTGCATGGAGGTTCCTCAAAAAATTAAAATAGACCTACCATATGATCCAGCAATTTCACTACATCCAAAGAAAATGAAAACAGGATATCGAAGATATCCACACATCAAGATTCACTACAGTATTATTCACAGCATCCAAGGCATTGAAACAACCTGTGACCATCAAGAAATAAATGGACAAAGAAACTGTAGTATCAACACACAGTAGACTATTACTCAGCCATGAGAAAAAGGGAAGCCCTGCCATTCAAGACAATGTGGATGGAGCTTGAAGGTGTTATGTTCAGGGAAATAAGCCAGGTCGAGAAAAGGAAATAACGTTTATAACATGCAGAACAACAAAGTCAAACATCAAACTCATAGAAACAGGGTAAAGAAGCGGTTGCCAGGGATGGGAGGTGGGAAAAATAGGGAAAGGTTAAAACAAAAAAAAAGGTCCAAACCTCCAGCTATGGGACGAATAAGGTCTGAGGATCTCAAGTATAACATTATGACTATAGTTGATAACACTGCATTGTAAAATTGAAATTTGCTAAAAATGGAATGTAATATTTTACAAAAAAAAGATAAATATGTGAGATGATGGCTATATTAATCAATCAGATGGGAGGAATCCTTTCACAATGTGTTATCAAACCATCAGGATGAATATACACTTCGAATATCTCAGTTTTGTCAGTTATACTTCAATAAAGTTGGGGGGAAAAAAACTATAAAAAGAAAAACATTTTTCCAATAAGGTTAGAAAGACTGGGGAGTGTTGGGGACAGGACATGGCACTCCAGCCACTGCAGAGACTTTTTCAAGAACAGACCAGCTCTCTGGAAGAACTTTTGAGCACATGTGCAACTTAGCCCCTCACCCAGACGAACACTGATGGCAAGACCCAAAATTCGTTAATCCCAAAATCAAAAGCAATTCATCAACCAGCTGATTGATAGATCAGTGTAGTCAAAAATGGCCAAATTTCATACATACACACTTAGCTTCAAATAAAAATCCATATTTTACCTTCAGATAAACAAAAATGCTTATTTTCATCAGTACCACACAGCTCTGGCATAGGGACCTGAATCTATCCTCACTGCCTGTCCTTTTCCTGTCTTTAGCGAATAAAAGACTGAAGCTGACATGGCTACACTAAGGCTGTTTTCTTTATCTTCAGAGGAAAAAATAATCTTTATATTTTTAACATCTTCCAAATTTACTAAAAAAAAAAAAAGGGGAAAAAAAAAAAAAAACAGCAGAGATCAGAAAGGTCAAAAGGCATAAGTCAGTCACCCCAAACCAGCCACAGTTGAAAACTTTCCAAGATGATGTTGGTTTTTAAGCACGGGGAGACCCGCCACTTCTGAGATTCCAGCTTCAGTTGAAACTAAAAACTCAATGATGATATAAACAGCTCACAAAGAAGTCCCCAGTTCTAAGATGTGGCAGAAGAGGGGAAACAGCAGATGCTATTTTGGCTCTGTGCAAACTCCTGAGACCCCAGGTGGAAACTGTGAAGTCAGAGAAGCAGTTTGGTATTTAAATCTGTGAGGAGAGGAGTACACAGAATAAAATGGAACAAATATCAGGGAAAAATCAAGATTTCTTGCAGTGTTATTCCCCAAATGCAAGCACTCTGCCTACTAAAACAGCTGTGAGAAACCCGGACTTTCTTACACCCTTTCATTACCAAAGCAGGTCAGATTTTCCTTTACTCGTGCAATTTCTGTCACCCTCAAAAGAGAAAATTCACTCTTTTAAGAAGCAAAGTCCATTAAAGCTTGTTGGGGTTGGGGGGTTGGAGGGGCAGTGTTTCCTTACAAATAAACATTATTAACCTAAATTAAAAAAATCTTACATGCGGTTGAGACCTAGTAAGTTGCTTTTCACTCACTCTGTGCCTTACTCTTCCCAGCAGGGTCTGGAGTGCTTTGGTAGTTCTAAGACCACCTTGGGCAGCAGAAACTGAATTCCTGCAGAGGTGGCCCCGACAGCATGAGGCCTGGAAGCCCTATATTCCCTGCTATGAATCAGGTTTTCCATCACACTCATGGCACATGGGAAATAAGGATGATCCAGGAGCTACTCACTGTTTATTTGCATTCCTGGTCCTACTAAACAAACACTCCACGCAGCCAGATTCCACACTTCTTGAAACCCTAAAAAGCATGGCCAAGAAGGTGGAGACAAAGCGAGTACCGCCAACCCTGGAGAAGCCCCAGAGTTGGCTTATGAGGCCCCCTGCAGGCCCTCTCCTTGACTCCTTTGTACACATTGTTTGCTTAGCTCATTCTTCAGAATACAAGCAGTTTATTTAAATTTTAAAAAAAAATTTTTTTTTAAAGGGACTTTCCCTGGTGGTCCAGTGGTTGAGAGTCTGCCTTCCAATGCAGCAGACTCGGGTTCAATCCCTGGTCTAGGAAGATCCTACATGCCACAGGGCATCTAAGTGGGTGTGCCACAACTAAGACCCAATGCAGCCAAGGAAATAGTTAAAAAAAAAAAAAAAGCCATTATAGGCAGGCGCACTGACTGCAAGCAACATACTTTTTAAGAAAAGATCAATGGATTCGTATTTCTGCCAGAAAAAAGTTTTTATTAAAGAAATCAAAACAGTATGTAATAGTATTTTAAGGAATTTTCTTTCTGAGTAATTTACCTGAGCAGTAATATGGAAATATGGAAAACCCTTCTTTTATCAATAAAACTGTATAAAAGAACATTTTATTAGACCCAATCACGACGATTATCTACCAAATACTGAATCTTTAACCATACGCAGGCTCTAGGCTAAATACTCTATATAATCTCATAGAATCTTTTTCTCCACATAATCTTTACCACATCAAGGAACTAAGGCTTAGAAAGGATAAAAATAAACGCAGGCCTGTCTACCCCAGAGCCCCTACCCTGGTCACTACACTTGGTCGTCCGGCATTGCTCTCTCATTGCTTTATGTACATGCCCAATTGCATCCATTTTAAACTCTGTCAAAACAGGAATTCAGTCTTCCACTTATTTACACAGTACCATGAAACTCAAGCAAAGGTCAGAGCATTAAAAAGCATTTAAATACATGCTGACTGAACTTCAGTACCAAATAATTCATTGTTTAACAGGCCTATCTCTGCAAATTCTACAGAACTTCTCAAGGAGGCATTTGAGCCCATGGCCACCGTTTTCTGACGAGGGAGGCAGGGCTGGGTACGACCACACATGTGTTTCTTCCTCCCTTTGCACCAGAACCCAAGGACCATGAGTAATTCTAACAGCAAATGAACTGAAGAAGACACACCCTGGGGCCTGTGGAGACGCCCCCTCAACTGAGCACGGGAATGAAAACAAAAATGCTTCCGGGAAAGCACTCACGTCTGTCATGTGTACAGAATTAAGTCTTAGATTGTAAGACCTGAGGCTTGGTCAACATCCTTTCTGACTGAAGACAAATTAGTGGAAACGAAAGTCAAAAATAGGATTCATAGGCTAGTGTGTATGTATCTTTAATTCAGTATTAACTTTATCTAATGTCACGTGACTATTCAACCCTAACTGACACAGAAAAAAAAATTTACAAATTTAACAACCAGTCCAATTATAAACCCAAGACCTAATTATTCCATGTATGCTCTCTTCCCCCAACTTTCCATAATTCCACATTCTTATTAAACAATTTCAAATCTTACCAGTATTAAGGATGGATAAAAAAGAAATGAGAAGGGAAAATGAGGCAAAGACGAGCCACCTTGTTGTTCTAACCAAAGGCAAGCAAAGAGAAGAAAGCCAACAGAGAAAGAGAGATTTGGAACCTTTGTTTCCACTTATCTGAACTTAGTCACCATGTGCAGTTAAGAGCCAGCTTTATTTTCTTAAACCTTTTTGATGTCTTCAGGCACATTCAAAAGTGCTAAGGGGCCTCACCTCTAACATCCCCCCTAAATACTTAGGCCTAAAGTTATTAAAATCATCTGTAATAGATAAAATATAAACAGGACCTAAAGTGAAAAATGGAACATGTGAATGTAATCTAGTGATTTATGGCATTATCCGCTGTCTTGAGTCTGGCATGGACAATAGGGAGCAGGGCACAGCCAGAGTCAAAGGCAAGCCAGCAAGGCGCCCACCACATTGCTCCCATTAGGAAGCTGGGCAGAGTTTCTCCACCCAGCCAGCCCCTCACTGCAGGCAGGGGCGTCAGAACATCACAACGGGACCTCCAAACCCGCGATTCATTGCACTCTCCTTGCTCAGAACTCATGCAAGCAACCTGGCAACTATATTTTGGCTCCTCCTCTTAATTTTTCTAAAAGGAAAGTACACTCTGGCCAGCAAAAGCGAGTTTCTAGGCCTCCTCAGCAGATGTGTCTCATTCTAAACCGAGAAACAGGCATTTTGGTTAACACATCAGTCTCCCTTGGCCTGGTTAGTGCTAAGGCACGCCCAGGGGTGACGGCTCTACTCTTGGGGTGCTGACAAGCAAGATCCTCTGCCAGCGAGAAGCACTGCCACAGAAAGCAATGCTGTCTCTATGAATCAGACATTTTCCCAGAAACAATCCTGTTCCATCAGCCTCCATCAGACTTCCCACACCCTCCACCTAGACTAACTCTAAGTCCTGCTTGCACACGGTTTAGCTCAAACTGGCTTTCAGATAAGCTAAGATCTGGAGACAACAGTGTTTGTGAAAGTGGGAGGAGCACACGGCCCATTCAGCAAGCAAAATGCAGGTGAGGTGAGGTGAAGTCACTCAGTCGTGTCCAACTCTCTGCGACCCCGTGGACTGTAGCCTACCAGGTTCCTCCGTCCATGGGATTCTCCAGGCAAGACAGGTGGGCACCCAAATAACTATACAACAGTAATAGCCAGGCTAGTAGCTTTTGCAGCTTTAGTCCCTTTCCCTTTTTGAGAGATTATATTGCCCTCTTGTGGGAAACGGGAAGGTAAAGTTTCACGAAGTTTCCTTTATCCAGGGATACCACAGAAAGAACAAGCCCCTGCTTGGGGGCAAGACCAGACCGTCACCACTCGAATGTTGCCAATGGTAACTGTCACACCTTTTCATTTTTCTACAGAAACAAAGTCCAGACTTCTAAAAAATCAGGAAATATCACATGCTAGCAATCAATTCCTTTTTAGATTTCTTTTATAATGTGGATCATTTTTTAAGTTTCTCTTGAATTTGCTACAATATTGCTCCTGCTTTATATTTTGGTTTTTTGGTCCCAAGGCATGTGAGATCTTAGCTCCCCAACAAGGGATCAAATCCACTGGATCAAATCAAATCCACGAGGCGAAGTCTTAACCACTGGGCTGCCAGCGAAGTTCCAACCAATTTCTTTTTTGAGGGAAATATTTGGCAAGCTCCCCATTTGTGAACTGGTATTGTACATTCGTTTGTAGAATAGTCTGGTGAGCCTGAAATAGAGGCTGGTAGAATCATTAGCACACCAAGGATAGTTGGTATACTGGTGTCAGCACAGTGTGGGGAGCTTGGGACTCAGGGTGCAGGTAGGGAATAGCTGGCTCTTGAGTGATAGTTTGTCCTTTACTGATGGACAGCTGTCAAAGTCTTTGAACGAAAGCCACGGCATGATCCAAGTTTTAGAAAAACTGCTGTTGGAAATAGCTCTGTGACTAGTCCTAGCTACAGCAGAACCAAGGAGCTCAAGTAAGCACCATCTCCCCACCTCCACCCCAAACACGGCAGGATGCTGTATGCGTGGGTGGAATCGTCTTGCTCAGATCTAAGGCTTCCTGAGAGAAGAGCATAGCGGTTCAGGAGGGCCACAGCTCTGTCGCAGGTATCACCAGAGGTCTCCTCTGCCCACAGTCAGAATATGAGACCTCCCAGCATGGAGGCTGCACAGGGGAAGTGAAGCCAGTGATGCTGACTGTGCTCCTGTGGAGGTGAGGGCCTCCGTGAACAAGACCACGAGACAGGCCAGGGAGACCTGGAAAGCATTAAAACCTCCCTGCAAGATTTGACTCACACTTAAGGGGGGCCAGGAGGGAGGCAGGAAAGTGGGGCTGAAGTGAAAGGTCCTGTCCCAAGGGGGACTGAGAGGCAAGGCAGAGCTCCAAACAGAAGACACTTCTTACTGATGGTGATGAAGGCTGATGAGCACCGGCATCACGTGTCAAGGCTGGGTCCAAACAACCCTTGCCAAAAAACTCCTGGAAGAACAGACCACATCCTTACCTTGCTTCTTTTTAATCAATGACTGGAAAGATCTGAAAGGCTCAAAACCATGTCTCTTCTCCTTAAAGAAACACACGCCTTTTGTATTTGAGGTCAATCCTCCACGAAGGAGCTGTATGTTTCTTAATGTGTGCTCTGCAGCCCACCTGCATTAGAGTCGTGAGGGTTTAGTGTTAAAACTCGCAGATTCCTGGACCTCAGACCCACAGAGTCAAACTATATGGAGGCAGGGCCCAGGAATTCACGTGTTTCAAAGAGCTCTCCAGCAAATTCTTAAGCACACTTAAGCTGGAGAACACTGAAATTTCAGACCTTTGCATGCAGGGGAAAGGCACCAGGTGGGGAAAGCTGTGTGTCTCTCCAAGGACAATAGTATAAGATTCATTCCTGTGATGCAGCCATCATTGCAAGACTATCAAATCATAATCCGTGGTTTGAGAATGCCTCTAGCCAAGTGATTCTCAACCAGGGCGATTTTACCACTCAGCCCACCCAGGGAACATGTAGAAATATCTGAAAACAATTTTTATTGTCCCCAGTGGGTTGGTACCACTGGTATCTAGTGGTTAGAGGCCAGGATTCCAGCTAAACATCCAACCATGCACAGGACAGGTCTCCACATCAAAAATGCCAAAATGGGCCACAGCTGAGAAAAGGGAAAGTGTTAGTCACTCGGTGGTGTCCAATTCTTTGCAATCCCACAGACTGTAGCCCGCTAGGCTCCTCTGTCCATGGGATTCTCCAGGCAAGAATACTGAGTGGGTAGTCATTCCCTTCTCCAGGGGATCTTCCCAACTCAGGGATCGAATCCACGTCTCCTGCATTGCAGGCAGATTCTTAACTGTCTGAGCCACCAGGGAATCCCTGCTCTAATTTTATTTTCCTATGTTGGTACAGAAATGTAAACAAACTAATTTGCAGCAATTTCTTTTTTTTTTTTTAACTGCCTAACATCTGACACCCTTCCTTTGAGAGATTCCCAATGATGTTTACCTCGTGAGAGGTGTTTCCCACCTCCAGAAACCAAAGAGTAAAACACCCTTCCCAGCCCCCAGCTCCACAGAGAGGCCCGAGCACATGACCACAGCACAGCACATCAGAAACTCCCATCTGGGGACTTGCTGGGTGGTCCAGTAGTTAAGAATCCGCCTCACAATGCAGGGGATGCAGGTCCAGTCCCTGGTCGGGGAACTAAGATCCCATGTGGCACGAGACAACAGTGCTGCAACTGCTGAGCCTGCTGGCTCCAGAGCCCACGCAACACCACTAGGGAGTCTGTGCCTGACAACGAAAGATCCCACAACTAAGACCAGACACAACAAAATGAATAAATAAATGTTTTTTAGAGAGATGATATGGGGTGGGAGGGGGGTTCAGGATTGGGAACTCATGTACACCCGTGGCTGATTCATGTCAATGTATGGCAAAATCAACACAGTATTGTAAAGCAAAATAAAGTAAAAATAAAAACTTAAAAATAAAGAAAGAAAGAAACTTCAATCTGGAAATGTTAATGTAGAACAAGTGATGCAAAAATAAATAAAAAGTGGGGTTAGAGCGAAGAACTATTCCCAAGGAGGGGCAGTGGCAGGGCTGGACGTGTCTGGGGCAGTAGCTACACCAGCAGCAGCCTCACCGGGTGTTTGCTGGAGAGGGATTGGGCTGTGGCTGTGACCCCTGGCCTCTTTCCCTACCCTCCCGTCTGCCATCCGAGGCTCTGCACTCTTCCCAGTTATTCTGTTTCACTGCACTACAGCTTTTCATTTGTTTAAACCTGCTTAAACCAGCCAATGCCTATTTCCATTGCTTCAGCCAGGAATTCTGTATACTAAAACCATTCTAAAAGCTCTTGTTGGTACCAGCAGCATCATTAAAAGAGGATGGAATCACACCAAGTTCCTACACCTCAGGCAGGGACTAGAAGCTTCAAGAAGCAAAGGGCAGCAGAACAGAAAGCCTCAATCCGCACACGATGATGACTGTGAGCGGGCACCCAACTGCACCACGGGGATGGAAGACCTGGACCTAGTCACCGAGGCTTGCGTTTTTGTGCTGTATTATGTGAGGTTATTTAAGATTCCTCACATTCCTTTTGGAGAAGAAAGCACCTTAATAAAATCTATTTCTAGACTGAGCAGTGGAAGCGAAACAGGAAGGCTTGAGTCATGCAAGTGTCAGAATTGCAGGAACTGCCATCATTGGCAGCAGAGAGCAAGGAGAGCTTCCAAGCCCACAGCCCGGCTTAGAAAAAGCCTCGAGGTGGTGTGCAGTGGGACGTCACAAGGCAAGAGACGCATGGATCACCCCAGCGCGGGAATGAAACATCTCAAAAGTCCATCTGCTGGGACTTTCCTGGTGGTCCAGGGGTTAAGAATCCACTTGCCAATGCAGGGGACTCGGGTTCGATCCCTGGCTCAGGCAGATATGCAATGGGGCAACTAAGCACCTGGGCCACAACTACTGAGCCTGTGCTCTTCAACAAGAGAAGCTACTGTAATGAAAAGACCTCGCACCATAACTAGAGAGTAGCCCCCACCCGCTGCAACCAGAGAAAGCCTGCACACAGCAACAAAGACCCAGCACAGTCAAAAAAATTTGTTTTAATTCCATATACTGGCTGTTGGACTTGAAATACATTTCCCACAGAAACATTGCTTCACATGGTGGCTAGAGTCCCAGGCTAGCCCACATAAGCCTCCTATACATGAACTCCTATGTGTGGACATAACCAGGGAAAGTTATGGAAGTGAAAGACGAAGCTTCTTTATATATGACCCGAAGATTATCAGAGGGCTCTCAGAAAACCAGGGCTACCAAGTACAGAGGCAGGTTCAGCAGGAGCAGTGGCTGAGGACACGAGGCGCAAGCATGCTGCACCTATGCTTTAAGCATTAAATATAAACGCCTTAACTGTCTTAACTTCCTTGGTTTGCCAGGCACATATGGATCTCAGCTTATTCTTCATATCACATGCACCCATCATTCTTTCCTCTGCAGTAGTCTTTCAAGTTTAATCATCATATTAAAATAAATGCTATTCTGCCCTTCCAGAAATCTGGGGTTTCCGTGCTGAAAGGGACCCTATAGATTCTTTCATCAGAGCTCCTGAATCCTTTCCACAGGACCCCAACAGGTACACGCCCAGCTCAAAGGCCAAAGACTGTCCCCTTCAAATCCCTGCGGTTCTAACTGCTGCAAAATTCTTTCTTTGTATTGACCCCCGTTCAGCTTTCCTGAAGTGACCACTCAGTGATCTTAAGTCTGCCCTCTGAACAACCCAGAACAAGCCTAAATGACTATCTATCCATCCACTGATCTTGTCAAGTTCAAGTCCCCTCACTTCCAGAATATACTCCCCATAACCTGAACTTTGTGATCACTTATTGGTATTATTTTAAAAATACAGAGCCCAAATGGACAAGCAGCCTTCAGTTGCAGTCTGATCAAGCCCAAGTCCAATGACGTAATTACATCTGCTGACCTGCACACCCTACTGCCATTCAATTTGAAACAAAATTAATATTTCTTATCAGTCACATCACACCATTAAAGTCATACTAAATGTGGAACTTCCCTGGTGGTCCAGTGGCTAAGACTCTGCGCTCCCAGTGCAGGGGGTCCTGGTTTCATCCCTCGTCAGGGAACTAGATCCCACATGTCACAGCTAAGAGTCCCCGTGAGAGATCCCGAATGCCACAATGAATATCGAAGATCCCGTGTGCTGCGATTAAGACCCGGCACAGCCAAATAGATAGATATTTTTTAAAGGATCACATTAAATTGTGGTTAAGCAAAACCCCCAAGACCTTTTCACAAACTATGGCCAAGATAAACGTCTCCCATGATGAATACATAGAACTGATTCTTCATCCCAACTGTAGACCTTCATGCTTACTCTCGTTAATTCTCAGCTTGGTTTGGGGCCCTGCATTCCAGCCTGTCAAGATAAGTTTGAATCTTGATTCTGTCGTCTATCACTTGCTCTCTTCTTCTCATTTTGTGTTTTCAGTACCTTTGATAAGGATGACTTCTATGTCTTCATCCAAGTTTTGATAAAAATGTTGGACAGAGCTAAAGACAGAGTCCTGTGGCATGGTGCGAGTGATACTGCCCCAAGTAGGCAAAAAGCCATCAGTCAACACTCTAATGGGCCTGCTTGTTCAATGAGCTAGGAATCCACCTCATTATACTATCATCTAATCCATCTTTCACCAACTTTATCTACAAGGATAACTTGTCAAGAGGCCAATCATTTCTCCTAGTCATTTTTTTTCCTTCCCCTACCCTCTTACACAAAATAGCCCTTTCCTCTAACTGCTCAGTTTAGATCATGTAACTCCCACAACTCAACTGATTGGACCAAGGGTAAGGACCCTGGATGCCAGAAGAACCAGGTCACAGGCTGATCCAGCCTGGCCCTCTTCCCCTTGAGACAGTACACTGAACTCCTGATAGCCTCTTTGGTTAATGAAAATGGTAACAATGCAAAGTTAGGGCTAGGCACCTACACACGCATCAGACATACCACCAAGATCAAACATCATGAGGCCTGAGAAGGACACTCACTCATTCTAAGCAGCTACTCAGGAAGTGCTGGCAAAGTCTAGAGGACATCTGTCCACCCTCAGCTCTGTGACACGTCTCCACTTTCCCCTCTCTTCTCCAAGATCACCAACAGAGGCACCAGGAGACCTCTGCACACACCTTCAGAACCCCAAGACGTAACGTCTCTGGGCCTAGAAAAATGAGCTATTATGGACAATAGGGGCTACTTCATTGTCTGATGATGACTAACTTTTTTTATTTTAGTTTTATTGTGGTAAGAACACTTAACGTGAGCTCTACCCTTCTAATTTTCAGTGCACAATACGGTACTGGTGACTACAGGTACAATGCTGCACAGCAAATCTCTCAAACTTATTCATCTTATACAACTGAACTATGTGTGCTGATTAGTAAACTCCCCACCTCCCCCTTCCCTCACCCCCTGGCAACCACCATTCCACCCTGATTCTATGAATTCAACTATTTTAGACAAAAGGATGAGTACAATCACTTTGCCTTCCTATGACTACCTTATTTTACTTAGCATAACATCCTTGAAGTTCGTCCATGTTGTCACATAGTACGGCGTTTCCTCATTTTTTAAACTAAAGAATATTTTACTGTGTGTATATACAACATATTCTATATCCTTTCATCCATCAGTGGACATTTAGGTTGCTTCCACACCTTGGCTACTGTGACTAATGCTGCAACAAACAAGAGGGTGCTGAGAGCTCTTCGAGAGCCTGATATCAACTCTTTCGGATTAAAGCCTGGAACTGGGATTGATGGATCATACCAGTAGCTCTACTTTGGCTTTTTTGGGAGCCCACCATACTGTTTTCCATGGTGGCTGCAGCATTTTCCATTCCCACCAACACCATGAAAAGGCAACCTATAGAATAGCGTATGTCCAATGTTAAATTCCAAAACATCTACGGAACTCATATAACTCAACAGCAAAAAGAAAAATTTGGTTTTAAAATGGGCCTAGGGCTTGAACTGACATAGGCTTATGGAAAAAATGTCCACCACAAAATCATCAGGGAAATGCTCAAAGCTACAACGAGATACGCCCTTCACACTATTATCAACAAACAAAACTGATGATCACTGACTTGCAGAAGTCCAAAGATGTTAAAGGACCTGAACAACCTCACAAACCTCATCACTAATCAAAACCAGGACTAGAATTCAAACATACTGACTCACTGTCTCTAATTCTTTCCCTGCCGCTATCCACTGCCCTCCCATTTGAAGCAGAACACGAAACAAACAAGGGATTCGATCAGTTCTTTGCTTTTCATCTTGAGTTCTTGTGCTCAGATATTATAGACTTTATTTGGAAAACACAGTATAAGTATACTTGAAGGAGAAAATGGACAATTGAAGGGGAAAAGTTTTTTTAAAAAATGATACTGTTTTTTAAATTAACTGACCAGTACAAGCAGAAATTTAAGGTATTCCTTGTCAACTTAAAGGATAGTTGTTGTTGTTATTCGTTAACAACTTAAGGGACTTGGAACTCTCCTGGTGACCCAGCAGTTGGGGATCCACCAGTCCTAGGGACACGGGTTTGATCCCTGGTCTGGGAAGATCCCATGTGCCGTGGAGCAACCAAGCCTGTGTGCTGCAAGTACTGAGCCCGTGTGCCTAGGGCCCACGCTCTGCAACAAGAGAACCACTGCAACAGCTTCTGCCAGTGGCTGAAGCCACTGCCTGGGCACCACAAGGAAGAGCAGCCGCCATTCACTGCAACTAGAGAAAGCTGGCGCACAGCATCAAAGGCCCAGCACAGCCAATAAATAAATAATCAATGAAAGAATGAGGGACTTTTGGATACCTGGATGTCTAAACTACGTGGATAGATTTGGCTAAGTGGTTAACTTGACACCCACTTAGAAACACTGCCATTTCCTTTTAGAGACACAATCACAGATGCTTCAAAGTTATTCTGAACCAGCCCATAAAGAAAACTCCAGAATAGAATGGTAGAGAATGCTATATGATAAGGATGCCTTTAATGCCTGGGTCATTGAACTTAAGGCTTGGAAAGCCCTAAACCAAACAAACTTAACCTTAAAGTTTGTTACTCAGTCGGAACTTGAGAAATACAGTCATTGCTGGACTCAAGTGTAGACAGACAGTCTTGCAAGGGCTGAGAGCCTCCCAGCTGTGTCAAGGGTAGATTCGATCTTTGCGGACGTTCCCTGTCCTCCACATTTAATTGAGTTCCCCACGCACTCAGCACATCACTCTGCTTTCATTCTCTGCAGAGCATTTAACTACCTACCAGTTAATAAGGGCTTCCCAGGTGGCTCAGTGGTAAAGAACCCGCTTGCCAATGCAGGAGACATAAGTTCAATCCCCAGGTCAAGAAGATCCCCTGGAGAAGGAAATAGCAACCCGCTCCAGTATTCTTGCCTGACAAATCCCATGGACAGAGGAGCCTAGTGGGCTACAGTCCATGGAGTCGCAAAGAGTCAGACACAACTGAGCAACTAAACTACAACCAGTTAATAAACAAAATTAACACTCTCTCCTAGAGTGCAAGCTCTCCATGAGAGAAGAGATCTTGTTCACACTTCTCAGAGCCTCACAACCTAGCACACAGACTGACATCTTATTTATATTTATAGAATAACACTTATCTGTGCTCTTTACAATGTATGCCAGGCCTTGTTCTGCTTGCTTAATAAAGGCACAATCCTCACAAAAACCCTCTGAGGTAGGCTCTGTTGTCATCTGCATTTTTTTTTTTTCTGGCCAAACCATGCAACATGTGGGATCTTAGTTCCCTGACCAGGGATCTAACCCATGTCCCCTGCATTGGGAGAGCAGAGTCTCACCCTATCGTCACCTGCATTTTACAGATGCGGACACTGTTGCACACGGGAGGAGACTATGCTGTCAGACGGTTCGACAAGACACTGCTGCTGAGCAGAAAGCTGGGAATTGAACCCACAGGGTCTGGCTTCACAATCTCTGCTAAGTCCTGCACCCGGCTGGCTCTCATAGTAAATCATCAGTGAGTTATCTGTTGAATTTCAAAAAATGCCAAGAATGGAACGGAGACTATACACTTTTAAAATATATATATTAAGAACTATAAATCCATTCAGATCTAACTGAATTACAAGCTTAAGTTCAGCCTGATTCAGATACTGGATATTTAACAGAAAAAAGAAGAGGAAAATGCTGCTCCTTTAAGTGCTTCTTTGGGGGAGAAGAGTGTCTTATCTGTTATTTGCCTGTTCCAATCCATCAACGGCTCTCTCTGCCCTGAGAGCTCATGTTCTGAGGCCCTGACAGGCCCCCAAGTGCTCAGTATGGGTGTGATGTCTCCACATCTCTGTCTAGGATGGTGTAGACATCCCCCCCCCACCACATTTTCCTTCAGAGCTCGTCATACCATGCCAGGCCTGTTAAGCACAGTTTTCACCCCTGTCTTCCACTTGCACAGGCTTCCCTGACAGCTCAATGGTAAAGAATCTGCCTGCAATGCAGGAGACACAGGAGGTTCCAGTTCGATCTCTGGGTCAGGAAGATCCCCTGGAGGAGGAAATGGCAACCCACTCCAGTACTCTTGCCTGGATAATCCCATGGAGGGAGGAGCCTGGTAGGCTATAGTCCACGGGGTCGCAAAGAATTGGACATGACTGAGCACATTGGAAAAGACTCTGATGCTGGGAGGGATTGGGGGCAGGAGGAGAAGGGGACGACCGAGGATGAGATGGCTGGATGGCATCACGGACTCGATGGACGTGAGTCTGAGTGAACTCCAGGAGTTGGTGACGGACAGGGAGGCCTGGCGTGCTTCGTTTCATGGGGTCACAAAGAGTTGGACACGACTGAGCGACTGGCCTGAACTGAGCACATTCCACTTGCACAAGCTTCCACAGTTACAAAGCAGCAGAGTCAGGGTTCAAAACCGGGCAGTCTGACTCCGGCACTGACTCTCCTGACCGCCCCAGGAAAGCAATTTGCCCGTCCTGGAGCAGCAGCAGAGCTTGCAGGGCGCGCCCTCCCAGTGATCTGCGCCACCTCTGCAGTCCCCTGTCACTCACTTCATTCACCCTGCGCATCTGTAGCTTAGCTGCTCCCACCCCACCCCCAGAAGATGCTTCATCTCCTCAGATGAACTCTCTCATCTGAAGGCCAGTCTGCAATATTTGTTATCGATGGAGGGAACAGTGTTTAAAACTATCCAGGGCAGGATGGAACCGCAGCACACTTTCTCTAAACTCATCCACTTAGAAACTCTAAGGCTAAGTAGATCATTTTAACTACTGTAATTTGAATTACCACAAAGTTGTACTCTGCAATTTCCTAATATCTGAAATTTGACTAATAATACATATTGACTTATACTCTTTTTATAAGATTAAAGGTATTTACGAACACACACTAATTTCGATATCACAAAAATACCATTATTTTTAAACAGGATATAACATTTGAGTGCCTAAGTGTACAACAAAAATAATTCAGTGTTAAAGTGAAAGGTTCCCCACCCCACCCCACCCCCCACATTTGGCTTCTCTATCTGGATTCTGTTAAAGATAAAAAGCCACGAGCAAGCATCTATTAAAAGCTGCTCTTTGTCTTTTTTTTCTTAATAAGAATTTATGAAGTCAATTTTATTTAAATTAAAAACAAGAATTCTTCTTGAAACATGTAATATCAAACCAACTCCTCGATTTTTTTTCCCCCTTCCTCTTAATTTGTAACAGAGACTCTAAGAAAATAAAATCTAAGGTTAAGGAAATTTCCACCGATGTGAAGAAAATATTTTCCAAAATTAAAATAACAAGTTCCTCCCTGGTTAACATAACTGATTTAAGTTGCAGACACATGGCTGCCCCTGAGATCACCTTCCTCCCCAGCCCCATGCAAGGGCCAAATCCACATCCTTTTCAGCAATTTGCAAGTCCTCTATGGGACTACCTTTTTTATGAAATGCTGCGCATACTACCAATGCTACATAAATATTTCATGATACATTACCCAGGCCTGGAATTTCCTGCAAGATTGCATGAAGTCTTTAAAACAGTGCACTGCAAGTCATAAAATAATCAGATATAAAAGTAAGCTGGATCAATCCCTTGATTAACCACAATTTTTTTTAACAAGAATTTCAGAAAAAATAGTGTTACTACAACTTAATCTCAGGAGAGAGATTTGCTATTTATATTACTTTACTAAAAGGCTTTTAGAATTATACTTTTTTTTTTAACATTAGGTAATATTTCTCAACTGGACAGGAGCCCTCCCATTATCATCTACAGTAAAAAATGACCCAGTATGACTTGAATGCAGATGGCAGACTGAGCAACCAGCAGTCTGATACACAGTAAAAGATAAAGAAAATTTAATTGTTGACCTAATTGTCCCTTAATCTTAATAAAATATGTTCTCAGATATTAAAATTAATCCTTCAAATTCCTTGTCTGTAAAATAAAAGCTGGGAACCATTAAGATCCCTTCTAGCTTTAAGAAGCTGATTAACAATTTATTTTATCGTCAGCCCTCCCCCCAACCCCAACCCCACCCCCTCCCCAGTTGCAAATTTAGTCATCTGGGATAAAAACAGCTCTGTAAACAGAAAACACCCCCAGGGAAAATGAAGGCTAAGATCAAGGAATCAAATTTCCAAACTAAGCAACGCTCCCCAGGTTGAGAAACAAAGGTAATAATGTATGAAAAAATGGTTTTAAAATTTTTAAATTTTCAAAACACTAGAGAAATGTAAGGTGGTCTAACACTGAAGACTTTGAAAGTTTGGCATTTTTTTTCAGGAACAGGAAGTGCTGGGGACATTCAGACAATCTTAGTATGTGGAAAACTAGGGTCTCTACACTCGAACACTCAGACACTTCAATGTAGCTGTTGTGTCAAGAAGAGTGATGAGATGGTTAGAAACAATTTTTAAATGCTTAACTTGCTGTATTTCTACATCTCATGAATATGTTCGATTATCTGGCATTGACTGTACTGAAAAAGAAATTATAACACTTTATGGTAATAAACCAATTGCCAGATTTTTGGTTGCAGATTTTGGGGTACTGTTGTGGACAGAAAGCCTTGGGCTCAATTCAGGAAAATGCATCTGGTTTTTTAAAACCAGCAAAGCTCTTTAAAAAGTTTTATGAGGGGTTGAAGTCTCCAGATTTAAATACTTGCAACACCTCCTGGATCATCGAAAAAGCGTGAGAGTTCCAGAAAAAATATCTACTTCTGCTTTATTGACTACGCCACAGCCTTTGATTGTGTGGATCACAACAAACTATGGAAAATTCTTCAAGAGATGGGAATTCCAGACCATCTGACCTACCTCCTGAGAAATCTGTATGCAAGTCAAGAAGCAACAGTTAGAACTGGACATGGAACAACAGACTGGTTCCAAATCGGGAAAGGAATACAACAAGGCTGTATATTGTCACCCTATTTAACTTATATGCAGAGTACATCGTGGGAAATGCTGGACTGGATGAAGCACAAGCTGGAATCAAGATTGCCAGGAGAAATACCAATAACCTCATATACGCAGATGACACCACCCTTATGGCAGAAAGAGAAGAACTAAAGGGCCTCTTGATGAAAGTGAAAAAGGAGAATGAAAAAGTTGGCTTAAAACTCAACATTCAGAAAACTAAGATCACGGGCATCTGGTCCCATCACTTCATGGAAAATAGATGGAGAAACAATGGAAACACTGAGAGACTATTTTTATGGGCTCCAAAATCACTGCAGATGGTGACTGAAACCATGAAATTAAAAGACGTTTGCTCCTTGGAAGGAAAGTTATGACTGGCCTAGGCAGCATATTAAAAAGCAGAGTCATTACTTTGCCAACAAAGGTCCATCTAGTCAAAGAGATGGTTTTTCCAGTAGTCATGTAGGGATGTGAGAGTTGGACTATAAGCAAAGCTGAATGCCAAAGAATTGATGCTTTTGAACTGTAGTGTTGGAGAAGACTCTCGAGACTCCTTTGGACTGCAAGGAGACCCAATCAATCCATTCTAAAGGAAATCAGTCCTGAATACTCATTGGAAGGATTGATGCTGAAGCTGAAACTCCAATACTTTGGCCACCTGATGCAAAAGACTGACTCACTGGAAAAGATCCTGATGCTGGAAAAGAGAAAGTGGGAGGAGAAGGGGATGACAGAGGATGAGATGGTTGGATGGCATCACTGACTCGATGGACTTGAGTTTGAGCAGGCTCTGGGAGTTGGTGATGGACCGGAAACCCTGGTGTGCTGCAGTCCATGGGGTCGCAGAGTCGGACATGAATGAGCAACTGAACTGAACACCTTCTCTTTGTCACCTGTAATCTACCCCTCAAGGTATACCACTTCCTGAGCTCTGCTGAGTCCTAAACTGTAACTGCTTATTTTAGAAAACTTAAGGTAAATCTATTTTTAAAAAAATAAAAGAAAAACCCAGAACAAGGTATTGTTTTCCTTTTAGGCTGATCTGGCAGTGAGTTGGTCAGGAGAAGGCTGCCATCTTGTGGCCAAAAGGAAGAACTGTCTCCAAGAGTTTTCCTCCAGCCTGCAGCAGCGGCTCCCAGGGAAGAAGCCTACCCATCCAGGGCTCCATGTACATCCTGAGCCTCCCCAATAAGAACAACAAAGTGTTCCAAAATCAAAGTTGAAAGGACATTAAAGAACTGTTTGCTCAAACAAAGCCCTAGGAGGAAGAGGAAAGAAGAGATAGGGGCGTCCCTCCCTGGCTGGCAGGCCCACGGGCCTCCACAAGCCTCCTCATTTTAAAAACATGGGGAAACTGAAGCCACGGGAGACTGAGCCACTCAGAATCAAGGCCCTCCTCTCCCCCTGAAAGGTTGTCTCATCTGATCACAGGGTCCGGCTTCACGCATGCTTTTCCGCTAGATTTCTCATCATTTTTATTTCCCATAACCTCAAGCTGGCAAAGTAAAAAATGTTTGACTTCTATAGCTTAGAGAACACCTATGAAATTCCTCGCATTCCTCCCCTACCCATTTCTAAGCAGACTTAATTGGAGGTGAGGAGGAAGACTTCCAAATAATAAGACTCTAGGTCAGTGATGCCCAACGTAACTCTGCAATGATGGAAATGTTCCCTAGTTGTACTGTGCAACAGAACGGAACACACGTAGCTATTGAGCATTTCGAATGACACTACACACACAACTGAGTACATGACTAAAGAATTGACATTTTCATTTGATTTACCTTTAAATACTTTAGATGAAGTTGCCACACATGACTAGTAGCTAACCTAGGAGACAGCAGAGCTCGCCTAATCCATTCCAGCATATCACCTTGACAAACAAAATCCGTCTATCCAAAAACATACGTTTTGACTGCTCAACAGAGAATAGTGTGTTAGTATTACACAGCACACAGGGCTCTGCCTTCCAAGAATATACAAAGCGCGGAGAAAGCATGCAGACAGGTAACTAGAAACATTAACATAAAATAGGGTCCCTCTCTGATGGGGAACTACAGGGTTGGGTGAGCAAGACATGCAACTGACCCAAGGCCTTAAAAGGTCATGGAGCAGAGAAGGGACACAGATACTTAAAAGGGGCAGCAAAGGGAAGGGAACAGAGACAGGAAGCCGCAGGGTCTGCCTAGGGGAGGACAGGAAGCCCAATCCAGTGTAAGGAGCGGTTTCATGGAAGGGGATCATAGAACTAGAAAGGTACGTAAGGACCTGTTTCCAAACTTAAACATTAGAGACCCAAGGGGAGAACAATGAGATTTAAAAGGAAGGGACCAATATAGCCTGTAAAGGCAGGCTGAAAACTTTAAAGATGGTTAGATGCTGGGGGTGGTGGAAGAAATGGTTCAAGTTTTCAAACCCGAGATAATAAGACAAGAATGTCCACTCTTATCATTTTTATTCAACACAGTTTTGAAAGTAAATCAGAGACAAACATGGCAATCAGAGACAAACAAAAATAAAAGGAATCCAAGTTGGAGACATAAAACTGTCACTATTTGCAGATGACATGACCCTAGACATAGAAAATACTAAAGATGTTACCAGAAAATTGCTAGAGCTCATCAATGAATTTGGTAATGTTGCAGAATACAAAATTAATACACAGATATCTCTTGCATCCCTATACACTCACAATGAAAGATCAGAAAGAGGAATTAAGGAAACAATCCCATTTACCATGACACCAGAAAGAATAAAATATCTAGGGATAAACCTACCTCAGGAGGCAAAAGATCCGCACTCAGAAAACTATAAAATGAAAGAAGTCAAAGATGACACAAACAGAGAGAGATACCATGCTCTTCGACTAAAAGAATCAATATTGTCAAAATGACAATACCACCCAAAGTAATACACAGATGCAATGCAATCCCTATCAAATTAACAATAGCATTTTCCGCAGAATTAGAACAAAAACCTTTACAATATATATGAAAATACAAAAGACCCCAAATAGCCTAAGCAAATGTAAGCAAAATGGAGCTGGAGGAATCAGGCTCCCTGACTTCAGACTATACTATAAAGGTGCCTCAAAACAGCATGGTCCCAGCACAAAAAACAGAACTACGGGTCAATGGAATTGGATAGAAAGTCCAGCGATAAACCCACACACCTATGGTCCCCTAATCTATGATGAAGGAGACAAGAACATACAATGGAGACAAGAGAGCTTCTTCAATAAGTGGTGTTAGGAAAACTGGACAGTTACATGTAGAAGAATGAAATCAGAACACTCTAACACTATACACACACACAACCCAAAATGGATTAAAGACCTAAATGCAAGAAACCATAAGACTCCTAGAAGAAAACATAGGCAGAACACTGACAAAAATCACAGCAAGATCTTTTTTGATCCACCTCTTAGAGTAATGAAAATTAAAATAAATAAACAAGTGGAACTTAAACTCAAAACCTTTTTGCACAGCAAAGGAAACCATAAACAAAGAGACAACCCACAAAAGGTGAGAAAATAATTGCAAATGAAGTGACCAACAAGGAATTAATCGCCAAAATTACAAATAGCTTATGCAGTTCAATATCAAAAAAACACCCAATCAAAAAATAGGAAGATCTAAATAGACATTTCTCTAAAGAAGACACACAGGTGGCCAAAAAGCACATGAAAAGATGCTCAACATCACTAATTATTAGGGAAATACGAATCAAAACTACAATGAGGAATCATCTCACACCAGTCAGAATGGCCAGCATCAAAAAAATCTAGAAACAATAAATGTTGGAGAGGGTGCAGAGAAAAGGGAAACCTCCTACGCTGTTGATGAGAACGTACATCGGTGTGGTTGCTATGGAGAACAGTGTGGAGGTGCCTTAAAAAACTAAAAATAGAGCTACCTTATAATCCAGCAACCCCACTCCCAGGCATATGTCTGAAGAAAACCATAATTCAGTAAGATATGTGTACCTCCGTGCTCACTGCAGCACTACTTACAACAGCCAGGACATGGAGGCAACCTAAACGTCCATCAGCAGAGGAATGGATGGAGATGTGGTACATGTCTAAAACAGAACATGACTCAGCCATTAGAAAAGGACGTTTGCAGCAACATGAATGGGCCTGGAGACTGTCATGCTGAGTGAAGTCAGCCAAGCAGAGACAAATAGCATGATGTTGCTTATACGAGCAGTCTTTAAAAAGTGGTACAAATGAACGTATTTACAAAATGGGAATAGTGCCCCAAACATAGAAAACAAACTTATGGTTCCCAAGGGAGGAAAGAGGAGATTGGGGCTGACATATACACACTACTATACATAATGTAGATAATAAGAATCTACTGTATATCACAGGGAACTCCACTTAATACTCTATAATGCCCTATATGGGAAAAGGATCTAAAAAGAGTGGAAATATGTATAACTGATTAACTCCACTGTATAACAGAAACAAGACTGTATATCAACTATACACCAGTAAAAATTAAATAAAAAAAAATAAAACCAATGTAAATGGACCATCTAAGTCAACATTAATGGGGCAGATACTGGGAGAGAGGGATCATGCCGACTGCGTAAAGCTGAGGTTGATGAAATAAAGAGATGGACCAACAAAGCACTTTGAGAACTGAAATGAGACTAAAAGAAGAGAAAGGCTGATGGATATGAGAGTCAAACCAGAGACCCCTGACTGAAATCCGAGTGGAAGGGTAGGTACAGGAGGAGGAGGAGGAAGGAAAGAAGAGACCCACAGATAGACTCTGCATCTGATGGGAAATAAGCTATTTTCAAGGACAGAAGAGAAACAGAGAAGGAACATCCCCTACTATAGAATTAGGACAGAGACTTCTCTCTGCATACCCTCTGCACCTCTGAAATGAACATTCCTGCCTTCCTAACTGGAATGGATACTGGGCAAAGATGGAGACTGTATCAGATATTTCAATCCCAACAGCCACAAGAGAACAAATTAAGCCCCCGTCCTACCTGAATAACTCGGTATCTTAAGAGAAGATGAGAGGGTATGTAAAGGACCCCGGGAGAGGGTGTCGTACAAGTTTTCCCTCACTAGTGCGGAAAATTAGCCCCGGATTACAACACTGCTCTGGATCTGCCTAACAAAGCTTAAAAACAAGACCCATGCTTCTACTTGATCTAGCTCAGTGGTTCCCAATCCTGGCAAATGGGAAAATCGCCAAAAGACTGCTGGTGATTTAACAGCCTGGGCAACCAGTATTGTTTTAAGCTCCCCAGGTGACTCTTGTGAGCAGCCCAGGTTGAGAACCACCCACCGACGCCCGAGATGTGTAAGGCTGCTCACCCAGTTTCTAGAGCCCTTTTTAAATCTCCCCACTCCGGATGCCATTTTCAGTATTCATGTAACATAGCTGGCAAACACCTATTGCAGCTTCCAACATGATAACACATTTCCAACACAATCCATTAACAGAAGTCTCACACACACTTTCTCACTGAAACCTTAGAGAATCCTGGAGAAGACAGGTTACCTGCAAAAGACCCCACAGTTAGCAACCATCCAGGAGGGCTTGACCCCAGAGCCACCCCTCTTTTCTGTTGCTCCTCTGCTGTTCTCAAGCCCAACAATTTCTAAGATGTCCTTGGGAAGCAGGTGAAAGAAGCCACCTTAGGCATTGTGAGATATAGGAGAGAAATCAACAACTCTGACTAAAACCCACAATCTCTCCAAGACCACGAGCTTCACCCAAGTATGGTTCTTAAAGGCAATGGCCAGGAGAGAACCGTGAAAAAAAGAGCTTCTTTTCCTTATTCCTGTTCAACTCTACACCACTGTGGACATGAATTTTAGAAATACCTTACACTTCTAAGTAGCGACGATGTCTCTGAGAAACTCCAGTTACACGAAAGGATTCCTCTTCCCCATCACAGACTCTTCCAAAAGGAAACCAACAAAAGATGCAAGACATGGCCCGACCTGGCCCGAGGTTTTCTGACCTCGCCCAACACGCCCTGGGCTGCAGGGGGGAGCGCACAAACTCTACGTATCTGTGCCCACTTTCAGCCTCCGTGCAGTTCTGCGTGGAAAGACCACAGAGACGCCCTAAGGACCAGCCACCGTCGCTGGGGCTCACTCAACACGGCCGCAGTAACTGCTAGTTGGCAACACGCCAGTCTAAATGACACCAACAAGAGAGCGCATCCACCATGGTGCTACCGGAGCCCAGGGTCAGGTCTGACTTTCGGAGTCTGAAAACCCAGGCTCGCGGGCCCTGGGCGCGCGCGGCAGCCTTACCCGCAGGAGCACAGTTCGCAGACGCATTTCCCCTTCGTCGAGGCCATCCTGAGGCCTGGGAGTCCTCGCCGAGCATCCGCCGCCGCCGCCGAAGAGACCCCGACGGCCTCGCAGGGAGCGCGCCAAGTTTCGAGGGCCTTGGCAAATATTCTGAATACTGACCCCAAAGAAAACGTAAGCGGCCCTTTTGCCAAGTCCGGTCTTGCGTTTCCTTCCCTGAGCGGGCCTCGCACGGGAGCAGCACCGAGCGTGGACCGCGCGGGCCGGGCGACCTCCCCCTGCGCGCGCAGCCCGGGCCTCTGCCCGCCGCACCCACGCGCAAGCCGAGCAGCCCGGCCCGCGGGGCCTCTGTGACATCACCTGGGTCATGACATACACCTGTGGGTGGCAGTGATGGCACAAGCACCTGCGCCTGTGAGGTCAGGAAGCTTCCCTCCGCTGACCTGGTGGGACCAGGACCAAGGTTCCTCATTGGGCTTTGTTGAAATCGCAGGGAAAGCGAAGGATATGGGGACTTTGGAAAGTTCCTGGGTGTACAAGTCCTCAAGCAGCCTGCTCACTTGGACAAAAAAGGCTGAAAACCCCACTGTCATCACACTAGGTGGCATTTTTTATCTCTAGAACCTATGGTGCCCCTGGGTATAGAAAGGCACCCACTGATTTCCAGAATGCTGGACTAAAACACCATTTCCAGATCTTTCTTGTGGAAATCGTGCCTGCAGCTCCCCCCTTAGACCTTGCTCTGAAAACAAACCAGTTACAGGGCACCTGGGGCTAAACTGCCAACTGGGTCCTCAGTCACTCCCCCAGGTGCTAGTAATGATGCTGGGCCCTGGTCCTCAAGTTGGAGCCCGCATCAGAATGACCTGGCTTGATGAAAGCCAGATTGCCCAAGCCACCCCCAAGTTTCTGATTCAGTCAGTCTCAGGTCAGTCCAGTTCAGTCCCTCAGTCGTGTCTGACTTTTTGCCACCTCATGGACTGCAGCATGCCAGGCCTCCCTGTCCATCACCAACTCCCAGAGTCTACTCAAACTCACGTCCATTGAGTCAGTGATGCCGTCTAACCATCCTCTGTCGTCCCCTTCTCCTCCCACCTTTAATCTTTCCTGGCATCAGGGTCTTTTCAAATGAGTCAGTTCGGTTTAGGTGGCCAAAGTATTGGAGTTTCAGCTTCAGCATCAGTCCTTCCAATGAATATTCAGGACTGATCTCCTTTCGGATGGACTGATTGGATCTCCTTGCAATCCAAGGGACTCTCAAGAGTCTTCTCCAACCCCACAGTTCAAAAGCATCAATTCTTCGGCGCTCAGCTTTCTTTATAATCCAACTCCCACATCCATACATGACTACTGGAAAAATCATAGCGTTGACTAGATGGACCTTTGTTGGCAAAGTAATGTCTCTGCTTTTTAATATGCTGTCTAGGTTGGTCATAACTTTTCTTCAGGAGCAAATGTCTTTTAATTTCATGGGCGCAGGCACCATTTGATTTTAGAGCCCCCCAAAATTAAGTTTTCCCATCTATTTTCCATGATCGGACCAGATGCCATGATCTTAGTTTTCTGAATGTTGAGTTTTAAGCCAACTTTTTCACTCTCCTCTTTCACTTTCATCAAGAGGCCCTTTAGTTCTTCGCTTTCTCCCATAAGGGTGTTGTCATCTGCGTATCTGAGGTTATTGATATTTCTCCCAGCAATAGGTCTGGGGTGGGCCTAACAAGATCTGAGCCACACAGATGCTGCTAGGCCAGGGACCACACTTTGAGAAGCACAGTTTGGGAGATTATTTTGCCCTCTCTATAACTAGTCAGCCCCTGGTATAGTGTTTCTTCAGCTATCCTCACCCTGAGAACCACTACAGATCCTGCCCAGAAGCCACTGGCATCAAACTTTCTAATCTGGGACCCTAGTTTCAACAAGAAGCCTAGTGATTTGGATCAGAAGCAAGCTGCAGAGGCACTGCTCTAGCAGCTGCTGTGGAAAGAAACATGCTTTTCCAGTTAGGAGACATGAGAGCTTCAAGTATTGACAATCCCATGCTTTTCTTCCCCACACTTCCTAACTCTTGCATTAGTTGTTGGGGTTTGGTTTGTTTGTTTGTTTGCTTGTTTGGCTGCACTGGGTCTCAGTTGGGGGCACTCGGCATCTTTGATGCCGTTGTAGGTGAGAACTCTTAGCTGTGGCATGTTGGATCTAGTCCCTGACCAGGGTGGAACTCAGGCCCCCTACACTAGGAGCATAGGCTTAGCCATTGGGACCACCAGGGAGGTCCCACCACCACCATCATTAGTTTTTATGAAAGACTGCTTCAGTAAGTCAGAGGCATTTTAGACTGCAGAAGACTTCAGAGTTTTTTTAGATTTTTTTCTTTCATGTAAGGCTCTAGAATGTGTGTGCTAAGTCACTTCAGTCATGTCCAACGCTTTGCAACCCTGTGGACTGTAGCCCACCGGGCTCCTCTGTCCATGCAATTCTCCAGGCAAAAATACTGGAGTGGGTTGCTATGCCTTCCTCCAGGGGATTTTCCCAACCGAGGGATCGAACCCATGTCTCTTATGTCTCTTGCATTGGCAGGCGGGTTCTTTACCACTAGCACTACCTGGGAAGCCCCAAACCTCCAGAATAGAGGTCAGCAAACTATTCCCAACAGGCCAAATTCAGCCCGCCACCTATCTTTGTATAACCAGCAAACCAAGAAACTTTTTACATTTTTTATAATAGTTGTGTATTTATTTACTTGTTTGGCTTCACCAGGTGTTAGTTGCAGCACATGGGGTCTTCCATCTTCATTTCAGCATGTGGGCTCTTCAACTCCAGCATGTGCAATTTTTTAATTGCAGCCTACGAACACTTAGTTGCAGCATATGGGATCTAATACCTTGACCAGGAGTCGAACCCAGGCCCCCTGCATTGGGAGTGCAGAGTCTTAGCCACTGGACCACCATGGAAATCGCCCTCATTAGTTTTTCTGGAAGAGTGCATTAGTAAGTCAGAGGCATTTTAGACTGCAGAAGACTTCAGAGTTATTTTGGATTTTTTTCTTCCATGTAAAGCTCCAGAATAGAGGTCAGCAAACGATTGCCAACAGGCCAAATTCAGCCAGCCACATGTCTTTGTATGGCCAGCAAACAAAGAATGTTTATATATATAATTTTTTTTAATAGTTACATATTTTCATACTTGTTTTGCTGTGCTGGGTCTTTGTTGCAGCACATGAACTCTTACTTGCAGCATGTGGGATCTAATTCCCTGACCAGGGATCGAAGCCAGGTCCCCTGCATTGGAGCACAGAATCTTAGCCACTGGATCACCAGGGAAGTCCCTCCATTTTTTAATGTTTGAGAAAAATCGAAAGAATATTACATGACCCATGAAACTAACATGACCCACTAAACTATAAAACTGAGTTTCAGTATCTACAAATTAAGTTTTGAATTTTGTCCAAAAATTTGTGGAAATATTCCTGATTTTGCCTCTTGGCCCATGAAAGCTAAAAGATTTACTGTAAGACTTTTTACAGAGAAAGTTTGCCGACCCCAGCTCTAAAAAGTCAAAGCGGGAGGTCCAGAGGGGAGCAAAGCTTACCCATCACTCTTAAAAACAGGGAAGTTGAAGCTGCTCCTTGCCTTCTCAGTAGGAGGTCAGGGTCTGAAAGGGGAGGGTGGAAACCTGAGGGGACAAGATGGAAGTGTGGGAGATATTGGAAGCCAAGGAAAAGCCTGCCCGCCATCCCTTGTCATCAACAGAGAACATCACGTGGGCCTTAGAGAGGAACTACAGTGATGAACACCAGCCTTCCCTTGGTGCTTAAAGATTATCTATGAATCTTCCAGAAGAAGAATGGCACACTCATGCCTCCAACCCCCATTCAGACCACCCTTACAGGTAGCAACTTTGTCAATTAACCCACGGCCCTCCCAACTTCCCCATCTCTGCTCTCAACAGAGGGTGGAGATCTTGAAAGATGAAGATGGTAAGGACAAAAATGGTCTCATTTTTGGCCTCAAAAATTGCCTCAGCACCAGTACAAGACCACCTTTCCTCCCCCTCCATGTGACACCTTACTGCTCATGTTTCATCAGTTCCAGCCAACGCAGCCCTAACTTGTATAAACACTTCTCTAACTGGGTTCCCAAATGTCCCTTCCTATGAAGAATTTACAGTCATTTGCTATGCATTATCAGCCTTGTGTTCTTTCCCTTAAGTTCTCTTGTCTATCTTTAAAACTGACATAAATCTATCATACCCATATTACAAGTAAGGAGACTGAAGCTAAGCGGTAAACTCACCCAAGATAACACAGGTAGTGAGGACTTGAGTTGAGATTCAAGCCCTTGAATCCTTCTTTTCAAACTTTTCCACCCAAGAAAAAGAATGAATGGGTAACCTGGAGACCTTAAGGACCAGGCATTTTATCTGGCATTTTATCTTAAAAATTTGTATTCACTTCTTAATACTGAAGCAGAGAGGAATCTATGGTCCTTGCCCACCGCCACTGCCCCCCCCCACCACGCCCTCTGCCTGCCTTTTGTCTGTGGAAACCTTTAGTCAAAGAATAAGTTTAATCAGAGAAGTGAGAAATGCAGAAACAAAGGAAAACAATCAAAAGAGACTAAATAATAATAATGTAGTCACTAAGCATAGTTGAGGACCTTTGGTTCTTTCTCAAGCACTATAGATAATATTCTGAGCCCTATCCTGTGAGCTGTCTTACAGATACTAAAACACCAGGTGGACACGTTAACTACATAATGACCAGACTGTACCCAGGACATGAGCTGCCACAGTTCCAAGAATTGGCCTCAAGGAAATGGGAACAAATAGACCTTGGAAGTGAAGATTAACTATACCTAAAACTACCCAGATGACCAATTTGAAGATGACTGTCAGAGCCAGGTACTGTTTCTGCATGTAGTCCCCTCCTTCTGTCTGTAAAATCTCTTGCCCCACTGGTTGCTGGCAGAATGGGGCGGGTTGTGGGCGGGGAGTTGAGGGGGGTTGCCAAGTCAGCCTTTGGACAGATATCCGCCACCCTTCCCCCACAGTTGCCAGCAAATGAATTAAAGCAAATTTTCCTTTCCACCAACCCTGGCCTGTTTACTGGCTTTGAGGCAGCAAGCAGTCAGATCCACACACACTCTTTCAATAACAATATGGCCATCTTTAATATTCCCCCAAAATCTTTTTGTAAAATTGACATTCAGTGAAGCTACATAATTTTTTTCGGGCCTTCTAACCCATTCAAATGTACTGCTATGTATACCATCTGAAAGTCTACTCTTTGTGGAATATTGTTAAAAATCTACAGTTATTCCTCTGAGTACAAAGTACTTCAGCAAGATTGTCTTTTTTAGCATCTCTAACCATTTGGAATTGCTTACCTTCATTGGCACCAATAGAAGACTAGCCCATTGTGACATGTAAATTGGGCATCTACCATTCATTCATTCCACAAACACTTATTGATCCTCTTATGACGAACCAGACACTCCATTGAATGACAGAGACAAGGGGCATAGGCCTCACAGAATTTAACATAGGAGAAGCAAGTGACCAAAATATTACCCAAGAGTATCATTATGGACTGTGTTAAGTATCAAGAAGGATAAATAGGATGACCTAGTGAATCTTATCAAATATTTGAGAAAGAAATAATGCAAATCCTACACATAATCTTTTAGAAAATAAAGAAACAGTGTGGAGATTCCTTTTAAAAAAAAAACTGGAAAAAGGACTGCCAGAAAGAACTACCCAGAAATCCCATTGCTGGGCATATACACCAAGGAAACCAGAATTGAAAGAGACCCCAATGTTCACTGCAGCACTGTTTACAATAGCCAGGACATGGAAGCAACCTAGATGCCCATCGGCAGATGTATGGCTAAGGAAGTTGTGGTACATATATACAACGGAAAAAAGAATGCATTTGAGTCAATTCTAATGAGGTGAATGAAACTGGAACCTATTATACAGAGTGAAGTTAAGTCAGAAAAAGAAATACCAATGCAGTATATTAACACATATATATGGAATTTAGAAAGATGGTAATGATGAGCGTATATGCAGGGCAGCAAAAGAGACACAGTTATAAAGAACAGACTTTTGGACTCTGTGGGAGAAAGTGAGGGGGGACGATATGAAAGAATAGCATTGAAACATGCATATTACAATATGTAAAATAGACGAACAGTACAAGTTTGATGCATGAAGCAGGGTACTTACAGACAGCGCCCTGGGACAACCCAGAGGGATGGGGTGGGGAGGGATGTGGGTTGGGGTTCAGGATGCGGAACACATGTATACCAGTGGCTGATTTGTGTCGATGTACAGCAAAAACCACCACAATATTATAAAGCAATTAGCCTCCAATTAAAATAAATTACTTTAAATTTTAAAAAAGAAAATAAACACTTCCCAATTAATTCTATAAGGCCAGTATTACTCTGATTCCAAAGCCAGGCAAAAGTGTCACACAAGAACTACAGACCACAATCTCTTGTAAATCTAAATGTAAAAATCCTTTTAAAATATCAGCAAATGGAACCAGCAATATATATAAAGGATTATATTCCATGACCAAGAGGAGTTTATCCCAGAAATACAAGGCTGTTTTAATACTGGAAAAATCAATTAATGTAATATACCACATCAACAGAATGAAAGACAAAAATATTTGATCTCTCAGTGATTCAGAAAAGGCGTTAACAAAATCCAATACCCATTCTTGATTTGTTTTTTTACAAATTCCTCAGGAAATTAGGAAAAGAAGGGAGTTTCTTTGGAGGACTTCCCTGATGGTCCAATGGTTAAGAATCCACTTGCTAATGCAGGGGACATGGGTTCAATCCCTGGTCCAGGAAGACTCTATATGCCAACGTGCAATTAAGCCCATGTACCACTACTGAGCCCCGGTTCTCAAGCCCACGAGCCACAGCTACTGAAGGTGGTATGCCTAGAGCCCGTGCTCCACAACAAGAGAAGCCAACAAAATGAGAAACCCCCACCTCGCAACCAGAAAGTAGCCCCCACTCACCACAACTAGAGCAAAGCCCACGCACAGCACTGAAGACCCAGAACAGCCAAAAATAAGTGAGTTAAATTCTTCTTAAAAGAAGGGCAATTCCTCAACCTGATAAAGAACATCTGCAAAAAAGCTACAACTAACATCATGCTTAGCAGTAGGACAGATAGCTTAGTTGCCCCACTGAGATGAAAGCCTCTTTTAACATATGCAAATTAATCAGTGTGATACACCATATTAAAATGAAACATCAAAATCACATGTTCATCTCAACAGGTGCAGAAGAAGCATTTGACAACGTTCAACTTCCATTCATAATAAAAATTCTCAACAAAGTAGATGCAAAAGGAAATTTTCTCAACATAATAAAGGCCATTTATGAAAAGTCACAGCCAACATCATAAACAATGGGGAGAAAACAGAAAACTTTTTTCCTATGATTCAATACAAGGCAAGAATGCTCACTCTTGCCACTTCTATTTAACACAGTAGTAGAAATACTGTAAATATCAATCAGACCAAAAAAAAAAAAAAAAGGATAAAAGGCATCCAAATCAGAAAGGAGGAAGTAAAATTCTCACTGTACAGTGACATGATCTTATACATCAAAAACCCTAAATACACACACACACATACATATCTTAGGACTATTAAATTCAGTAAAGTTGCAGGATTAAAAATTCATGCATAAAAAGCAGTTGTGCTTCCAAAAACAGACACAAAGATCAACGGAACAGAAGAGAGAGCCCAGAAATAAATCCATGCATTTAAGACAAAGGCAAGAATAAAAAAAGGAGAAAAATCAGCCTCCTCAATAAGTGGGTGCTAGAGAATCTGAACAGCTATTTGTAAAAGAATGAAATTAACATTATATATGAAACTAACACCATATACAAAAATAAACTCAGACTGAAATGTAAGACTGACTGGAAACCATAAAACTCCTAGAAGAAAACAAAGGTAGAACAAACACCCTTTGACATAAATAGTAGCAATATTTCTTTGGATCTAATTCCTAAAAGCAAAGGAAATAAAAGCAAAACTAAACAAAAGAACTCAAAAGCTTTTGTACAGGAAAGTGAAAGTGAAAATTGTTTAGTCGCTTGTCTGACTCTTTGGGACCCATGGCCTATACAGTCCATGGAATTCTCCAGGTCAGAATACTGAAGTGGGTAGCCTTTCTCTTCTCCAGGAGATCTTCCCAACCCAGGGATGAAACCCAGGTCTCTGGCATTGCAGGCAGATTCTTTATCAGCTGAGCAAAGGAAACCATCAATAAAACAAAAAGACAATCATTTGCAAATTATGTGATTGATAACAGGTTAATACCCCAAATACTAACCCCTTACGTTGAGCTCATACAACTTAACATCAAAAAAACAAACAACCTAATTTTTAAAATGGGGCTGCTGCTGCTTTCTTCACAGTTCAACTCTCATATCCATACATGACTACTGGAAAAACCATAGCCTTGACTAGACGGACCTTTGTTGGCAAAGTAATGTTTCTGCTTTTCAATATGCTACCTAGGTTGGTCATAACTTTCCTTCCAAGGAGTAAGCATCTTTTAATTTCATGGCTGCAATCACCATCTGCAGTGATTTTGGAGCCCAAAAAATAAAGTCTGACACTGTTTCCACTGTCCCCATCTATTTCCCATGAAGTGATGGGACCAGATGCCATGATCTTAGTTTTCTGAATGTTGAGCTTTAAGCCAACTTTTTCACTCTCCTCTTTCACTTTCCTCAAGAGGCCTTTTAGTTCCTCTTCACTTTCTGCCATAAGGGTGGTGTCATCTGCATATCTGAGGTTATTGATATTTCTCCCAGCATTCTTGAATCCAGCTTGTGCTTCTTCCAGCCCAGCATTTCTCATGACGTACTCTGCCTAGAAGTTAAATTTTAAGCAGGGTGACAATGTACAGCCTTGACGTACTCCTTTTCCTATTTGGAACCATTATGCTGTTCCATGTCCAGTTCTAACTGTTGCCTCCTGACCTGCATATGTTTCTCAGGAGGCAGGTCAGGTGGTCTGGTATTCCCATCTCTTTCAGAATTTTCCACAGTTTACTGTGATCCACACAGTCAAAGGCTTTGGCATAGTCAATAAAGCAGAAATAGATGTTTTTCTGGAACTCTCTTGCTTTTTCCATGACCCAGCGGATGTTGGCAATTTGATCTCTGGTTCCTCTGCCTTTTCTAAAACCAGCTTGAACATCTGGAAGTTCACAGTTCACATATTGCTGAAGCCTGGCTTGGAGAATTCTGAGCATTACTAGCCTGTGAGATTAGAATCTAAAAAAGTCAAACACATAGTAGCAGAAAGGAGAATAATTATTACCAGGTAGGGGAAACAAGGGTGATGGGGAGATAATAGTCAAAGGATACAAAGTTGCAGTTACGCACGAAGAATAAGTCTAGTGATCTAACCTACAACACGATGACTAACAGCACTGTATTGAATGCTGGAAATTTACTAAGAGAGTAGGTTTAAGGTGCTCTCACTCATTGTTTTTGTTAAGTCGATTAGTCGCGTCCGACTCTTCTGCGACCCCAAGGACTGTGTAGCCCTCCAGGCTCCTCTGTCCATAGGACTTTCCAGGCAAGAATACTGGAGTGGGTTGCCATTTCCTACTCCAGGGGAGGTTAGTAAAGTTGCTCAGTCGTGTCCGACTCTGCGACCCCATGGACTGTAGCCTACCAGGCTCCTCTGTCCATGTGATTTTCCAGGCAAGAGTACTGGAGTGGGTTGCCAGGAGGTTGCTGCTACTGCTAAGTCACTTCAGTGGTGTCCGACTCTGTGCGACCCCATAGACGGCTGCCCACCAGGCTCCCCCATCCCTGGGATTCTCCAGGCAAGGACACTGGAGTGGGTTGCCATTTCCTTCTCCAATGCATGAAAGTGAAAAGTGAAAGAGAAGTCTCTCAGTCGTGTCCGACTCTTAGCAACCCCATGGACTGCAACCTACCAGGCTCCTCCGTCCATGGGATTTTCCAGGCAAGAGTACTGGAGTGGGGTGCCATAAGGCACACCGCCCATAGTGGTGTGCTGTGTTTTTTCGGCCACGAGGTGGCAGCAATTCTCCCACCTGCCCACGCACGTACAACTTTGCGACCTTAAGCTCAGTTTAAATAGGAGAACAGAACACCCGAGTCCTGTGTTCCCCTTCCAATTTCTCCTTCGGGTGGTTTGTACTGGGTCTCATTAATAGAGCGGTTTTTCAAAGCTTTTCCGGCAGCGACGCTCGAGAGCGCGGTTTCTCGCGAGATCGCCACCGGAAGTGGGTGCCTGCGGAGGCTCAGAGACGCCTCTCCCCGGAAGCCGCTCGTTTCTTCGGAGCTGCTGCAGCGGTCCGCCCCGTGGCGCTCTCCGCACGGAAAGAGCTCACCGGACGCGGCCCTTCCCAGCGCCGAGCTCGCCCTTTCGGCTTCCCCAGCTGTACAGAGGCGCGGCCCAGCCGGCTGAGCCCCCGAAATCTCCGGCTCCTCCCTCCCTCCGTCTGCGCTGCAGTTAGGCCGCGCCCAGAGGCCCAGTCCGCGGCAGCTCCGGCGGGTGATGCCAAATACAGCCATGAAGAAAAAGGTGCTGTTAATGGGGAAGAGCGGGTCGGGGAAGACCAGCATGAGGTCGATTATCTTTGCCAATTACATCGCTCGCGACACCCGGCGCCTGGGTGCCACCATTGATGTGGAGCACTCCCACGTCCGATTCCTGGGCAACCTAGTGCTGAATCTGTGGGACTGTGGCGGTCAGGATACCTTCATGGAAAATTACTTCACCAGCCAGCGAGACAACATCTTCCGTAATGTCGAGGTTCTGATTTATGTGTTCGACGTGGAGAGCCGCGAACTGGAAAAGGACATGCATTATTACCAGTCGTGTCTGGAGGCCATCCTCCAGAACTCTCCTGATGCCAAAATCTTCTGCTTGGTGCACAAGATGGATCTGGTTCAGGAAGATCAGCGTGACCTGATTTTTAAAGAGCGAGAGGAAGACCTGAGGCGTTTGTCTCGCCCGCTGGAGTGTGCTTGTTTTCGAACATCCATCTGGGATGAAACGCTCTACAAAGCCTGGTCCAGTATTGTCTATCAACTGATTCCCAATGTCCAGCAGCTGGAGATGAATCTCAGGAATTTTGCCCAGATTATTGAGGCCGATGAAGTTCTGCTGTTCGAGAGAGCCACGTTCTTGGTCATCTCCCATTACCAGTGCAAAGAGCAGCGCGATGTCCACCGATTCGAGAAGATCAGCAACATAATTAAGCAGTTCAAGCTGAGCTGCAGCAAATTGGCCGCTTCTTTCCAGAGCATGGAAGTTAGGAATTCTAACTTCGCTGCTTTCATCGACATCTTCACGTCAAACACGTACGTGATGGTGGTTATGTCGGATCCGTCGATCCCTTCTGCGGCTACTCTGATCAACATTCGAAATGCCAGGAAACACTTTGAGAAGCTGGAGAGAGTGGATGGTCCCAAGCACAGCCTCCTTATGCGTTGAATATTGCCAAAATGCGCTCTCTGAAAATGCTCAATTGCCTTCCCCCCCCCTTTTTTTTCCAATATTCATAATGTCGTGTGCTTGTAAGTGGGCTTTGAAATGTGTGCTGCTTATCATTTTCATCTCTTTCTTCCCTTCTCCCCAGTCTTTTGGACGCTATTTACTCAGTTATCCAGTAGAGCTTTAAAGATGGCCTTTCCGAAAAGTTGGTATGGGGTAACACTAAAGTAGGTGGTGGTGTATGTGTGTATGTGTGTTCTGATTACCTGGTTATAGTAGATATACACATCAGAGCCTTTACAGTATCTTCTGTATTCCTTACAAGGTTGCAAAGATGGAATGTTATTTTATCAGTAAGGTATTAAAATGCGTTTATAATTTCTTCCTGGCTTCAATCATGAATAAACATTTGCTGTTAGCAGTTTAAAATATGGTCTTATTTGAAATAATTTGAAGGTGGTTAATATTAAAGCTATAGATTCTGACTGCCCACAGGTATTGCTTAACTGGTAAATTTGATGGTGTGATCTTGGCTCCCCCATCACCTTAAGGAGGTTACTTAGCAACTGCAGCAGTGTGGTTAAGAGAATGGTCTCTGGAGCTAGATCACCTGAGCTGAGTTAGTATTTGAGGACTAGTATTCTAGTACTTTCACTATCTCCACGAACTGAGCAAAGCACTTAATTTTACTGTTTGTTCCCTCATTTGTAAAATGTGGATAAGAATAGCACTACTTCATTGGATTAAAACAATGTGGAAAGCATTTAGAGTAGGGCCTGGCACCTACTAATGTGTCAGTTGTCAATACTACCTACTAAGCCATTCTTACCCCACCCCCTCCCCGCCACTGTGAAATTACTGGATGTGAAGCCTAGCAAAATAGGAGCTACCCACTAAATCCCAGGTATTCTTAAAGACTTAATGTGCATTTTCGTATCTAACCTTCATAATTTGTAAGGCAGATTTTTATCTCTGTTAACAGATGAGAAAACTGCCATGACCTTATTAAGGTCATACAGCTGCAACTTAAGCAGTGAAATTGCAGATCCTCGCCCCTTGCGTGCCACTACTTCCTCCACTGACAGAAAAGTTAATCATAAAAATCCTAGCTTTTTAGCTATACAGTATTCCTTCATAAAATTTCCCAAATTTCATAGATTGTGTAAACTGAAGCCTAGTAAGTTAAGTGACTTCTCTTAAAGAATAGTGTTTCGCCTTGGGCAAGGTCACTTTCCCATCTGTATTTATCTGGAAATTGAATAATTTTCAATCCGATTCTTAGATTACATACTTTCAGGAAAGAATTCTAAGGTTCCTGTTTTGAGTTGGCAATGTGATATAGTGAAATAAAAAAGACCTAAAATGCTGTTTCAGCTGCCTCATACATTGTTTTAAATGAAATCTAAATATCTTAGAGACAAAATACCTCTCATTTTACAAATGAGGCATTATCTCTGTATTATACAGACATGTAATATAAGTGATAGGGAATTTCCAAACCTTTATAAAATTATTTAACATTTATTAAATCCTTTATAACAGCAACTGTGGATAACAAGGTCCCTACCTATGAAGAGCAAGAAGCTATTCAGACACATTATTAAACTAATAGTATAGATGTACTTTAAAAAATCATTTTAAATTCCACATTTAATAATCTAGAGCTAGGTGGTATAATAATGTTTATTCAAGACTGTAGTATGTAAAACATTTACAAATAGTCCCATGGAGGACTTACAGATATTTTGAATTTAGGATGTGGCTTTGACATTGACAGTGCATAAGGAGAAAGGTATATCAACTATATATTGGCAACTTAATGTGAAAGAGAATTTTACTTTAGCAAATACTTTTACATTAAGGAAAATGTCCTTAAACATATTTCATTTTAGTATACTTAGGGGAAAAAATAGTGATTCCTTTTATATAGTTCTCAAGGATTAAGTAAAATTTACTCCAAAGCTCATGGTTACGAAAGACATGGTAAAGAATGGTTTCAAAATACTTGTATTTTTGTTTTCAATTAAATTCCCCCAAATTGATTTTCTTTAACATGATATAGTCTTTATTCCACTTGATAACAGTTTTCATGTTGAGCAATATATGTTTGTCCTCTTCAAACATTTAAAACAATTAGGACACATAGGCAATATTCTTGCCTGGAGAATCCGGTGGATGGAGGAGCCTGATGGGCTGCTGTCCATGGAGTCGCACAGAGTTGGACACGACTGAGGTGACTTTGCATGCATGTGTGCACTGGAGAAGGAAATGGCAACCCACTCCAGTATTCTTGCCTGGAGAATCCCAGGGACGGAAGAGCCTGGTGGGGTGCTGTCTATGGGGTCACACACAGTTGGACACGACTGAAGTGGCTTAGCAGCAGCAGGCATTATCTGAAGTTTCATACTAATACAGAAGTCAGTTTATACACCTTCATCTTATGAATAGTGAATAAAATTACATTCTTGTAATGAGAAAAAGTACTTTTACAGCAATAAAGTAGCCCTCCCTCTTTACCATTACTTTAATTCCATCATACAGAAGGCAAAGGAAACAATTCCAATACTTCAGTATCGGCTAAGAAAGAAGTTATGTATGGACACACCCCACAGACACATCTACATAGGTATATGTGTATTTAATCAATACAACTGGAGAAATCACAACCATGAAAACACATGATAAAAGCACTAAATGAAAAATACTAAGTGAACAAAAATTAGCATAAGCTATAGGGGATTTTAGAGAAGGGAAAGGACCATGGATAAGGAAAGAGACTTCAAGGTGAATGTGAGATTTGTTCTGAACCTTAAAGGACAAAGGGCTTCCCTGGTGGCTCAGCTGGTAAAGAATCCACCTGCAATGAGGGAGACCTGGGTTCAATCCCTGGGTTGCGAAGATCCCCTGGAGAAGGAACAGCTACCCACTTCAGTATACTGGCCTGGAGAAAAAGAGTCAGACAAGACTAGGTGACTTTCACTTTCTAAAGGACAAATATAATTGTGATAAGCTGGGAGATGAAACTAGGATGTTCCAGCTTCAAAACTGTGAATTAAGATTTTAAAGACACATGCTGACCAAAGCACTTTAGTTAAAAAAAAAAAAAAAGAGGGGAGACCATATTGGAAGGGGGAATAGATTAATCTATGGAGGGAACCTTGTATGCCTTTAAATTTGAACTCAATTCTAGAATTACCATTTTAAACAAAATGGTATGATCAAAGCAGTCCCTTAAGGACAAAAGGCATGTATGCAGGCAATAACAGACAAGGAAGAGACTGAAAGCAATAAGTCATAATCAAAATGGTTTACAAGTGACAGATTTAATATACTTTTGTTTATACAACTAGCATACAAAGGACAGGGAAGAATGCCAAAAACTCTCAGCCTATCCCATAGGCTCTCAGCCTATGAGCCTATGACTCATTTAACAATGTGGTTTTTGTAAATCCATTAATATCTAGAGATATTTTGATCTTCGGATTCTCAGCAATTTAGGGCCTATACTTACTGGTAAGCTTCAGCTTCCTTTCTGTTCAGTTCAGTTCTGTCACGCAGTCATGTCCGAACCTTTGCAACCTCATAGACAGCATGCAGCACGCCAGGCTTCCCTGTCCATCATCAGCTCCTGGAGCCAACTCAGTCATATTCATTGAGTTGATGATGCCATCCAACCACCTCATCCTGTCATCCCCTTCTCCCACCTTCAATCCTTCCCAGCCTCAGGATCTGTTCCAATGAGTCAGCTCTTCACATCAGGTGGCCAAAGTATTAGAGTTTCAGCTTTAGCATCAGTCCTTCCAATGAATATTCAGGACTGATCTTTTAGGATGGACTGGCTGGATCTCCTTGCAGTCCAAGGGACTTTCAAGAGTCTTCCCCAACACCACAGTTCAAAAGCACCAATTCTTCGGCGGTCAGCTTTCTTCACAGTCCAACTCTCACATCCATACATGACTACTGAAAAACCATAGCTTTCACTAGACAGAGCTTTGTTGGCAAAGTAATGTCTCTGCTTTTTAATATGCTATCTAGGTTGGTCGTACTTTTCTTCCAAGGAGCAAGCATCTTTTAATTTCATGGCTGCAGTCACCATCTGCAGTGATTTTGGAGCTCAAAAAAATAAAGTCGGTCACTGTTTCCATTGTTTCCCCATCTATTTGCCAGGAAGTGATGGGACCAGATGTCATGATCTTAGTTTTCTGAATGTTGAGTTTTAAGCCAACTTTTTCACTCTCCTCTTTTACTTTCATCAAGAGGCTCTTTAGTTCTTCACTTTCTGCCAAACAGCTTCCTTATCAAACAGCTAAGATCTATAAAGCAGTATGGTGTGAAGAGTGTACCTAGCTTCTTTAAGATACCCCAGGACTAAAGGTGAATCTATATCCCCTGGCACTGACTCTCAAGTTTCTTATTGAGCCTAACAATTACCAGGGAAGCATATTTAAAAGTGGAAATTTCTAATCCTCAGGTTAGACCTACAGAATCCACATTTTTTAAGATGTATCCCAGGTAATTTCTTGAGTCCTTCTTAGACAAGTCATTTAAAGAAGGTCCCTAGCTTTGGTATCATTATCTATAAAATAGATACAATATCACTAAAGGTTTAAGAATTAAATGATATAATTTGTATTATTAAGTATCTGGGCTTCCCAGATGGTGCTAGTGGTAAAGAACCCACCTGCCGATGCAGGAGACGTGAGAGACTCGGGTTCAATCCCTGGGTGGGGAAGATCCCCTGGAGGAGGGAATGGCAATCCACTCCAGTATTCTTGCCTGGAAAATCCCATGGACAGAGGAGCCTGGTGGGCTACAGTCCATAGGGTCACCAGAAGTCAGATATGACTGAAGCAACTTAACATGCACACATATTAAGTATTTAGGAATGGCCCTGGCAATTTGTAGATGCTAGTATGATAGCTGCACCCTCTCCTTAACATGTTAATTTTGAGCTTACCAGTACTGGGTTTCTTAAGACTAGAGAACAGTTTCCTTGTAGACCTGCAGAGTCCCTATTTGTTCTATTAACTAATAAAGGAATATGCCACCTGAGGAAAAGCTTTTCTCTTCCACTTTCTTTTCCACTGCTAATAGAGTAATTTCTATGTGTTTTTCTTCTGTCTTTTCTCACACACATACACACACATGCCTGGCCTTCAAACTTGGATCAAACAAGCAACACAAAAGAAAATAAGCCAAAATGAGTCATGAAAGATGAACTATTAAGCCCATCTACTTCCAGAACTCTCTCCTTCAACTTTTCTCCTCTTCTAGCCAGTTTCTTGGCAAATGGACAAAGCTATGATGGTTAAGAGCTGGCATTAAACACAGGGGTGCTGTAGGTGCTATAATCCTCCCAGCAGGTACTTAACCTCCTGGTTCACAGAGGGTAATGGAGATGGCTGGATGGCATCACTGACTCGATGGACGTGAGTCTGAGTGAACTCCAGGAGTTGGTGATGGACAGAGAGGCCTGGTGTGCTGCGATTCATGGGGTCGCAAAGAGTCGGACACGACTGGGCAACTGAACTGAACTGAATGGCATGTATTCACCTGAATGCTAAAGACAAGCCTTTCTCTTGGCTGCGAGGCCTGACTAAATCAGGCAGGAAACTGTACAAGAGACCTCACCTCTGACTCCCATTTAGAGTCCAGAAAGCCCACTCCTGCAGCCATATATCCTACACCTTTGGCCTTTTAGTTCTGAGAGGTCTTGTTGGTTTATTACGGAAGGAAAATAGGGTCAAACCCTAGCTTCATCACTGACTTAGCTGTGTAACAACAAACAAGTTATTTAACCCCAAATTCAGTATTTTCAAGTTAATTTGAAGCTATTCTATAGGCAGTTGGGGAACTAATGGTTTTTGAGGAGGAAAGTAACGATACAAAATAGCTCCACAAAAAATAGTGCCCCTCCAAAAAACAGACTAATTTTTTATTTTTTTCTGTTAAAATAAAAAACTAGAGTTAAATTCTCAAAGTCTAAATTAGACTAAACATAAAACTGCTATACAACCCACTGAATGGATTTATAGTTATTGTCCCTCAAAAATATCTAGTCATCTTCCACTTTTTTCTTTTTTCTAAATTCATTCTACCCCAGTCTTCACTATCATCACAGGCACTTTATTCTATCAAACATCATTTTTCAGGATCAACCTACTTGAATAATCATTAAGCCTCTTTAGAGCTTTCCCAACTTAAACTTTGTCATTTGGACTATACATTTACTCTCCTCACTTAATAGAAGTTATTTCCCTAAAAAGAAAAATCAGTATATCTAATAGCTATTAAGTAAACCACTTGATAAAATTACATCAAAAACTACTCATTTTTATGTTAATTAACTGAATTAGGACATAATAAATTAGCCTACTAGTTTGTCATTTACTTCATGCTTACAGTATTACTCTGGCTTCCTGGGTAGCTCAAATGATAAAAAAATCTCAAGATTAGTCAAGAAACCAAAATGGCTTCACATAATTTGATATTTGCTTTCCAATACTTCACAGTTCAACCCCCTATCCATACAAAGCAAGAAAATCCAAACATACTCTCCTTACCTAAAAACAGTAGAAAAGGCTAACAGGCATTATTTAAGACTTTTTTAGACCTTGAAAAACAGTTACACTTCCCATGTGTATTTAAACTGCAAATTAGTTTTTATTTTGTGACATTGCTTCAACTTAAGTGCATCATAGTTAAACTGACTGGGCTACTGCTTCATCTTGTCGAGTCAGAAGGAGATACTTTTGCATCAAGGCTCTTATTCAAGACTTCTTCTTCTGCAAAATTGATTTTAAAAAGAAAAAAAGGATAAACATTATAAACAAAAAGTATGTCAAATTCCACGTAATAGCAAACTTTAGTCTTCAGAAAAAGTTCACAGGCAAATACATAACTGTGATAAAATTACCATTATTCTCACTGACGTACCTCTTTGCCAGAGGTACATCTCTCCTAGAATACTTTTTAACACACCAAGTATTTAATTATGGGCAAATCAGAATGATTTATAATCTGTATTACCAGATGTATATCTGTTCTAGCATGCTTTAAAGAGCAGTTTTTGTTTTGTTGAAGTACAGGTGATTTACAATATTGTATTAGATTTAGGTGGACAAAGTGATTTATATATTTCTTACTACCTATATTATATTGATTTTATATTTTTATAACATATTATACATTATACATATTTCATACTATATTACATATTTTTCCATTATTTTCCATTATAGGTTATTATAAGATTGAATACAGTTCCAAGAGCAATTGTTTTTAACTCTTTATGATCAGCCAAACTTATCTGCCATCCAGCTTCAATAATTATTAATACTAATTGTTACAAGTTGAACTGTGTCCCTTCCAAAAGAAGTTCTAACTTCTGTACCTCATGTTGAAGTACATGTTCTGTACCTGATGTTGAAGTTCTAACCCCTGTACCTCAGAATATGGCTTTATTTGGAAATAGGGTCACTGCAGACATATTCAGTCAAGAGTAGGATGGGAGCACAATGGGCTGTTAGTCTATACGATGAGTATCCTTATAAGAAGGTACATAGAACGCAGGGGAGAATGCCATGTACAAGTGGAGGCGGAGATGAACTACACTGCCACAAGCTAAAGAACACCTGGAAGCATCAGAAGCTAGAAAAGTCAAGGATCATTCTCTGTGATTTCAGAGGGGACATGGTCATGCCAACACCATGAGCCTGAATACTACCCTCCAAAACTTGTTTCCTCCAGAGACAAAAAAATTTCTGTTGTCTTAAGCCACCAAGTTTGTGGTACTTTGTTATGGCAGCCCTAGGAAAGTAGTACACTGACCCATCTTGTCACCACACCCCCATCAAATTACCTCAAAGCAAATCATAGATACTATAAGTTTTGAGATATTTCTCAACGTGTTTAGAACCATCTTCCATTAGTGAAGATTCTGACAAGATCTATTTTCAGTAGTTTGTATTACAAAAGCAACAGGTTCCAGGATTTTGGTTTTGGTTTCCACCCCTGTCCCATACCAGTTGTAAGCCTTATACATCATCTCATCACAAGAGATTCTGAAAGTACCCATTAAAATGATGGGTTCACTTTTCTCATCCTGACTGAAGGAATAAGGAATATATTCTGTCACATTAACAAGATCGCGTAATGTTCACTGAATACTATTTTTACGAGAAGCTGAAAGAAGACTTTCAGCAGGTCAATATGCCACATCTAGTTAAATCTTACCTGTTAAATCAGGTAGAAGTTCTCCAAGGTTACATGGTATTGTGGTCTTCAATCTTTCTTCCACTGGAGAAAACTTAATTAGTGGTGAAAGAGACCGTTTTCTTTCACCAAGGGACATGCGTGAAGATGATTTTGTATAGTCAATGTGCAAATCATGAATGCCAAAAAAATTAAGCATATCATCAGTCTGCATCTTTTGGGGAGTAAGGCTCAATTCTGGTTTGTGTCTTTCAAGTATTTCAGGATTAGAGAGGTAAATTTCTTCCCTTCGCTCGGATGGAGATTTCTTCAGAGCCTCATATCCACTGCAAGTAGCCTGTAAATTGAAGTCTGATTCTGGAGCAGTCTGTTTTTCTCCCACAACATCTGTGAAAACGCCACTGTGCATAGGACTATTTGGTTCCAGTTTAAAAGTGGCCTCTGTACTACTGGGGCTAATAAGACTTATGTGACCAACTTCTGGAAGAGTTTCATGTAATATGCCAAAATCACCATCTTTAAAACTGGAACTAATTCCACTTGATACCTGAAAACAGTTCCATAACGTACTGTTATACATGGAAAAGTCTTCGTAAGAAGCTTTTGACTGGTCTGATATTTTAATATTATCTTCTTCACTGCTACCTAACACATTTCTTCTGTTGCCTACAGCAGGGGAAAATGTCTCTATTTGGCTAGTTTCTAAAAGTTTGTTCTGTAAAGTTGTACAGTCCAAATCTTGCATACAAATTATGTCCTTATTTAACAAATCTGATGGATTTTGTGTTGCTGGTTCACCTATGCAAGTGGTCACCACAGGTTTCTGAGGCACACACTTGAGGCAATCTGAAACAACTTTCTCTTCAGGCAGATGAGAATGACTAGAATCAGACACAGTGGCTGCTGACAAGAAACTGGCCATGCTAAACTCTTTTTGATTATGCACCACAGGTAAGGATTCTGGCAATTCTTCTCTATGTTCAGTATCCACTTGAATTGTTTCTGTACTTCCGTTATCTTCTATATCAACAGCTTTTCTCCATGAGCTCCGAATTTCACTTACTAATGAAGAGGGAAATAACACAAGTCGCTAATAAATTCAACATTTCATTTCTAGTGCTCAAGATAAAGCTGCTGATTCAGTATATGTTCATAGGTATGCCAGCTGAATGCCAAGGCTCCACAATATACCAAAGCCCAACAACATCAAAGAAACCCATCGCCAAACGACCACACAATAAACAGAAGCTGTTCCTGAAATACGCATATACTTTCACACAGCACATACAAATTACATGTGTTTAAAAGATATTTTCTTGTCCATCTAGGCCGGGGTTCAGCAAACTTTTTCTATAAAGGGCCAAATAGTAATACATCAGGTTTTGCACACCATCTTGTCTGTGGCAACTGTTCAGTTCTGTCACTGTTGTGTGTGTGAAAGCAGCCATAAAAGATATGCTGAGAAATGAACAAAGAAAGAAAGAAAGTGAAGTCGCTCAGTCGTGTCTGACTCTTTGCAACCCCATGGACTGTAGCCTACCAGGCTCCTCTGTCCATGGGATTCTCCAGGCAAGAATACTGGAGTGGGTCGCCATTTCCTTCTCCAGGGGATCTTCCCAACCCAGGGATCGAACCTGGGTCTCCTGCATTGCAAGCAGATGCTTTAACCTCTGAGCCACCAGGGAAGCCTGACAAATGAACAAGGTTGTGTTCAAAACAACTTTATGTATAAAAACATACAGTGGGCCGATGTGGTTCTCAAGATGTAGTTTGCCAAACACCAACCTATACAGTGGCTAGGTTCAACCTGAACTGAATCCATTTAACTTTCAATATGTCATTTCTAGCAGTATAATGGAAATTACACTTACTCACTCATCCAGGATGATGTGCCTACATGAGGACAAGAATATCAGAACTTTGCCTACACGATACAGGTTGTAAGAAGAAACTAAACTACTGGAGAGTCTGACTAGCTTCGGAGCAATAGATGAGATCTCTGTACACACAGTTTTTGGCTGATGCTGCTGGTTGTTGACTAGAAGAATATAGCCTCCATACTCTGTAAGTGGGCTTCCCAGGTGGCTCAGTGGTAAAGAATCTGCCTGCCAATGCAGGAGACATGGGTTTGATCCCGGGTTAAGGAGATCCCCTGGAGAAGGAAATGGCAACCTACTACAGTATCCTTGCCTGGAAGATCCCATGGACAGAGGCGCCTAGCAGGCAACAGTCCATGGGGTCACACAAAAGAGTCAGACAACACTTAGCAACTAAACAACAACTCTATAAATGTTAATCACAAATCAGATGTGGAGGCAGAGGATTTTTTTTTTAAGTAATCAACTAAAATATTTTCCAAGAAAAAGCCAAGTAAAACAACAAAAATAAAACTGTATAGTTATCAGGGCAAAATAATACTGCTGAAGGACTGCCATATAAGTGACAGTGCTCACAGTATTTCAATAAAAGTCCCCCACATCAAAACAAATATAGCCAATGCCACTAAACTGAAAGATACGGAAAACAACTTTAAAGTGAATTTCAGAAGATCTGTCAGACCATGGTTCTAACAGTAGTATGTCTAAGAAAGAAAAGTGACCAAAAGCATTATTAACTTACTCAAGTTTTCTGGAGTTCGGGGAATTTGACTCCTTGTTAAGAACGGGTTAGAAATTAGAGAGTCAATTAGTTCTTCCAATTTTACTTCTTTTCCTTCAGAGAGCTGTGGTGAATTAGATAAAACTGCCCCTGCAACCTAAAACAGAAAAGAAAAAGTAAATCAAAAATATAAAGCCCACTGGTAGACTACAACAAAAGCCATAATGACAGCAACATGCTCAAAAATAAGCTCAGCAATGTAGCTCCCAGACACTTCACACAGACTATATAAGCACAGTCCTGTAAAGCGAACTCAAACCCCAAACCCATTTCCTCCCTGCTTATCTTAAATGAATATCCTGTTACATAGAGAAAAAGATAAATCTTTACACCTGCAAAGATTTAGACACAGATAGTTCTGACTGCAGTGATCTGAGCTATCTGCCACACTTATGAGCTTCACAATTCCATATCTGCTAAAATGACCAGTTCTAGGACTTCCCTGGTGGCTCAGAAGGTAAAAGCATCTGCCTACAATGTGAGAGACCCAGGTTCGATCCCTGGGTTGGGAAGATCCTCTGGAGAAGGAAATGGCAGCCCACTCCAGTATTCTTGCCTGGAAAATCCCATGGACAGAGGAGCCTGGCAGGCTGCAGTCCATGTGGTAGCAGAGAGTCGGTCACGACTGAGCGACTTCACAAAAAAAAAAAAAGCATACATGGTTCTTCTTAAAGTCCACTGAACAGTGGCACCTCTATTAATAGAGTACATTATGGTGACAACATACTTCTTTCTCAGTAACCTCACCATCAGACATAAATTAATGAACAAAACATAGGAATATATTTTTTAAATAGAGAAATGTGTACAATATGAAAATAGCACTCTATACTAAATTTTAATAAAACCAGAAAACAAAAATAAGCAAGTTAAAATCTCTGTGCCCTGAGATTCCTAAAAAAGAAACTGCCTACAACCATAATCAACTGACTCCAGTTCACCCTCCTCCATGAAAAGAGATGGCTTCTTAGAATTCTAACACTAAATATTCCTTGTCATAAACACCACTCTTGTTATTGTTTAGTCACTAAGTTGTGTTGATTCATTTGCAACCCCACGGACTGTATGCAACCCCACCAGGCTCCTCTATCCATGGGATTTCCCGAGCAAGAATACTGGAGTGGGTTGTCATTTTCTTCTTCAGAGGATCTTCCCAATCCAGAGACTGAACCCGAGTCTCCTGCATCAGCAGGCAGATTCTTCACCACAGAGACACCAGGGAAGCCCTGTCATAAACACTATTAGAATTAATTTCACTTTTCAGAGCTTTATGAGATGTTAGGACTCTCCTCTTCCTTCCCTTCTCATACCACTGCTACTATCAATTCTTTTAGCCAAAAAACGTGCCTTTCCTCCCATATCAGGAAAGAAAAAAAGAATGACTAACCATCTTTTCTTTAGTACAGAGTCAATCAGCTAATACAGAGAAACAACAAAATTTTAGAGATTTAAAAATACTTAGAGACCATGAAACAATGAATGAATCAATATGCACTAAACCAAAATTTTCTTTCAGTTGCTCAGGAACGTAAAACAGCTGATATACTGTCCCGCTGTTTATCCAAATTCAAACAATGGGAAATATGTAATAAAAATAACATTAAAGAATAGCCTAGCCATTTAATTTATGTAAAGTGAGTTCTAATACTCAGCATTAGTAGTATTATATGGTCACTTATCAGTGAAAAGTAGAAAAGTATTAAGGAACAGAGCTGGTTAAGAAAACCAAGATCATAAACAATCACGCATTTTCACTTCTGAAATATTTAAAAAGCAGGACAAAACTTTCACTTAGTGATAATACATATTGTACAGCCTTTGTTCTAAAATTCAAAAACAGAGGAAGCTCAGCTAAGGAACAGATAAGAGTATTTTAATAAAGTATAATCATTGGGTATTATCTATCTAACAATTTATATAATGATTAATTCAAAACATATTATACATGTATTATTTTTACACTCTTGGATAGGTATAGAATGGTACATGGGTTCTAAACTATGGATGTAATCTTAACTAAGTAAGTTTACTTCATTATATCTTTCCTACTTTAGGGGAGGACAAACTTTGCTTTTGTCACATAATAATCTGTGACCTCCTTTCCAAAAATACCCCTAGTTAATCAATAATTAACTATACTTCACTTACAACCCCAATACCATCGAGAAAATAACATATCAGTATACTTATTACAATCTTTTTCTAACCTCTTCTACCAGATGATCTTGCTCTTTCTGGAATGGATTGCTTTTTTTAGCTGGCAGAGACCCTCCACATGCACTACTATCTGTATTCTTTGCAATATTTGATGATGAAGAGTCTTCCACTTTAAATTCTGGTGTTTTCTTAGGAACTGTTTCATTTTTCTCTCTAAGAGTTATCAACTTCGTGTCCTGAAAAAGATAGATGTGTAACGTTAAAAACTTAATAATGGTACCTGATCTTTATTAGAGGTTCTAGAGTTATCATGAACCTATAAAAAGTTGTTAACGTTACTATAAAAACTATGTTCACTGACGCAATTTTAAAATTCCAATATTTCCATTTAGAAGTAGTAAAAAATGTTTAATAGGAATGGTACATAATGTTCACAAACAGGGAAGTGTGAAAACAGAAATTTAATTTGAGATATAAACAAAAGTAAAGAATATTTTATCATAAATAACTATGGTCAGAATTAATTTTAAATTGCTTTAAAACGTACCTTTTCAAGTAATGTAACAATGTCTCCACCTAATGGTGGAACCGGCTGTAACAGGAAAGAAGCAGGGCTAAAAGGAAAAATATTATTAAATCCAAGTTATGAATAAGAAACAATTCCATTCACTTGATATATCTGAATATTCTAAAGAAACTGTCTGCCCCGTATCTGTCCGTTACGATTTCTCTCAATTCGTCCCGGTCATCAAAAGGCAGTGTATTATTCTAGGGAGGTATAGTGACAATTAGAGCAGTACTTCAGCCCAACTTGTGTATCAGCCTCCCAAATTTGAACATTTTCCTTACCCACTATGTATTTTAAGTCAACAGCATTTTTTACACAGGTTAGATGACTTGATGAACACTCAGAAACTTGAGTACAGGGTAAAAACAAATTCAGTTAACTAGAATCACATTATTGCCAGAAGATCCCACGGAAAAGGAAATGGCAACCCCCTCCAGTACTCTTGCCTGGAAAATTCCATGGACTGAGCAGCCTGATAGGCTACAGTGCATGGGGTTGCAAAGAGTCCAACAAGTGACTTCACTTTCACTTTCTTTCAGGCTTCAGATAACAGAAGCATTGTAGCAGAAACTGTAAGCTTCTTTGGATATTTCAGGTCCAAAAGCAATTTCTCTTATGCTGAATTTTCTATGGCAAATATATTATAGTAAAGTCATAAAACTTTAATTTGTGACATTCTACACTTGTGTGCATGCTAAGTTGCTTCAGTTGGATCCAACTCTTTGTGATCCCGAGCCCACCAGGCTCGGGATTCTCCAGGCAAGAATACTGGAGTGGGTTGCCATGCCCTCCTCCAGGGGATCTTACAACCCAGGGATCGAACCAGCATCTCCTATGTCTCCTGCACTGGCAGGTGAGTTCTTTACCACCAACCACTTAGGAAGTCCTATTCTACACGTTTTGACTTGTCTCAGGTCAGAGAAGGAAATGGCAACCCACTCCTGTATTCTTGCCTGGAGAATCACATGGACAGAGGAACCTGACAGGTCATGGCCTACAGGGCTGCAAAGAGTCAGACACAACTGCAGCGACTAAGCACGCAAGCACGCATTCTACACATGGTGTTCCTTAATCTCTTAGATTCTCTTGCCCCTTTTGGTAAACATGAAAACCTTATGCATCTTTTTACTATAATTACAAAAGAGGGTATTAAATATTTTTTAAGCCTTCAAAGTAATGATAACTTTAATCATTTATCTTCATCTTGAAAGTGCTTTCAAATTCAATCATGGATTGGGTCTGCCCACTGACCAAAAGCTTTACAGGTGAAGTGAAAGGTAGGATTACCACTTTCAACATCAAGCATGCTGATTTTTTCCTTTCTGTTCACAGAAAAGTACAAAACTAACAGCTTTGCAAATATTTCACATAATAGCAAATATTCCTTTCAAACTTTTTCAAATGTGCCCTTCTTGAAATCTACCTTCCAAACATAATTCAAAAATCACTGAAGCCTCAACTTTGTCTTGACAGGATATGATCTAGATATCTAGAGCAAAAGATTAGTAATTACTATCTAGTGTGACTTCATCTAAATTCTTCACCAAACTTAACAAGAAAATGATCAGAAAGCCCTTTAAAGCAGGGCCAGCAAGTTATGGACAAACACCGCTAAGATGCCACCAAAAGACTGGTGAGCTCCTTGAGGACAAAGACTATATCTTACCAAAGGCTATTCCCAAGTCCTAACAGTGCCTGACACTTGGTAGTACCACACATATTTGTAACTGATAAATGGATAAATTGATTAATGGATAGATTGATCAATGAATAAATGCCACTTGAAGATGAGGTTCTACAGATGCCACCAAATTTTTCTATTTGAATCATTCTTGCAGAGTCTCATAAGAGAGAAAAATGAAACCACATTCTATACCTCTTCTCTCTCATTTCTCAAGTGGCAACGTGCTGTTAGTCTTGCTAATATTCAATTCAACTTTAAATTGAATTGAGCCCTGGCTCAGTCTTTACTCTCTACCCACTTGCCATGCCAAAACCGAGACCCAAGAAATCCAGATAAAAAGGGTACTGATCCCATAGTGGAAATTTGCCTTAAAAGCACTTCCAAAAGAAAAAATACATGCTTTTTATAGTAAAATTTTAAGGAAAACTGAAAGTCTAAAAATAAATGAAATATTACAAAGCATTTTAAGTGGTTATATAATGTTAAACACATACACAAACTTAAAAAAATGCATTTATGCTATGCTAATGTTGGGAAATTTTGTATTTTAGAATACAAGACTATATTCATGCTTTGATTAGAACTAAAATTATAAGTAAAGTCTAAAAAGAACTTGGGAAAGAATCTGAAAAGTGATTTGTTAGAAATTTTAGCCAGTTTTTTGAATTTTTCATTTGTTGTTGTTGTTATAATATGTCTACAATTAACAGAGAAATAATTAAAGAAGAAGGAAATAATAAAATGAGATTAGAATTCAATTTCTAAGTCTAAGGATGTTTATTTGGAATGCATGCAATATCACACTGCCCTATCTCTGAAGTGCAATAAAGGAGAAACTAGAGCTTAAAGGTCTAGAAGAACTGCATCACCACCCCTAGAAATATCATGGAAACCTCCTTCCCAGGAACCATTGCAAAGAAAGGTACTACCCACAGTGTGCAGCAAAGACATCACCAGTTATTGAATTCTGATTGTAGGTATAGTGAAGCCTCCATCACTCTGATCAAAACCAAGCCAGGAGATTTATGGAGAAGACTCTTTATATTTTAGTACTTGTGAAAAGTCAAACAACACACTTACTCTAAAACCTACATTCATTTCACGTTTTTTAACTGAATAGTTTAACCATTTTCACATATGCATTTCCCAATTAACTATAGTGACACTGATATAAGATGATGCCTCTATAAATATTTAGTGTAACAGCTGTACTGTATGCCCCAAAAGGGGTATTTCTTTAAGTGCAATCTACCCGCATTACACATGAAACATTTTATTACAAAATACCTTTTTTAATAAACAATTCTGAGAAGAAATTTTACTTCTACATCTCAGTAATTCAACTCTTCACCTCTCTTCTATTCTTCTATTAAGCAGTAATAAACTTTCATTTCCCATTAAGCATTTATCCTTCATCACCAAAAGCCTTCCTCTACCTTCTTTTAATATCCCAACCTATAAGTAAAATTAAGTATCCCAAGACAGTTAAAAGCTCCAGGAGCTTGAAAGAGGATAAAGCAGGAACTGAAAATTATTTAAAACAACTTTTTCCTACTTTAAGGGAATTCTATTTGAATTAAATTTTTAAGGACTAAGTGTCTGGCTCCTGTAGAATTCTGATAGTACGTCTTAGTACAAAATTCTACCTCAAAAGAATCTTAAGGTTCATGTTGTTCAAAAATAAAATCAGATTTGTGAATTACTCTACTAACTCCATTAATCTTTAGTCCAGCAAGAGACGTTAACCAAAATAAATTTGTTCCCTCAAGAAAAGACAGGAAAAAAATAACAGACTGGGAGCACCAACTATTTCCCTCTAAGAGGCATGCTTTAGGAACAACTGTGATAAGAGGGTAAAATTAGCAAGCCCAATAACTTCAGTTTCTTTAATACCAGGTCTTCACTGAATATTTCATTAAATTTCTTTTAGGTATTTAGAAAATCAACATCACATCCATAGCTAAAAACAAAAGTAAAATTCTTTCACAAGTAGTCTCGACCTTCTATGAACAGAAAATTACTGCAGAGGAAACTGCCAATAGCATAATTTCACATTTAAGTTTTAACTCTGGTTATGGTGTTTTTTGAACTGTGGTGTTGGAGACAACTTTTGAGAGTCCCTTGGATGGCAAGGAGATCAAACCAGTCAATCCTAAAGGAAATCAGTCCTGAATATTCACTGGAAGGACTGATGCTGAAGCTGAAACTCCAGTACTTTGGCCACCTCATGCGAAGAACTAAAAAGACCCTGATGCTGGGAAAGACTGAAGGCAGGAGGAGAAGGGGACGACAGAGGATGAGATGGCTGGATGGCATCACCGAGTCGATGGACACAAGTTTGAGCAAGTTCTGGGAGTTGGTGATGGACAAGGAAACCTGGCGTGCTGCAGTCCACAGGGTCGCAAAGAGTCAGACACAACTGCACAACTGAACTGAACTGATGGTGTTTTAAATTATCATAACTTACTAAGAGCATACAAAATGCAGGAGGCCTGAAGTCACTTAAAATTTAGAATCTTATTTTTAGAATTATTCTAAGTATTTTGTTTCCGTACCTGTGCCTCATTAAAATGGGGAACGTGAACTAAAAGACACCTATTTAAATTGAATGGTAATCAAAAAAACAACAAAAAAGGAATCTGTTTAGGATGTCTGTGTTTGACTGCTAGTTAATAATGTTTATTAAAGGAGAAACATATACACATTTAGAGATTTTTGCTTTTATAATCTGACGTCAGTTTATTTAAGGGCCAAAATAGAATAGTACAGAAAAAAGGCAATAAATAAAATAAGACTACTACTAGTTAGTTACAATAAACTAACTAGGTTCAGCTTAATCATGCTAAACTTGGGGATTTGATTGAATCAGAAGTCTTCCCCCCCAAAAAAAATTTTAAGCATAGAACTCTTTCTATCAAATGGCATATAAAACCCCAATATACAATATAGATAAAAGTAAGCTGCTCAGGTTGAAGTGGCAAAGGATGGAACAGCCACAGACTAAGTCTGACTCATCCACAGCATCGGAGGGAGCTGCAGAACAGACTGAAAACCACCATCTAGGTAATTTCAGAAGTCCCTAAACACTTGGATTTAGTCAGCAGTCAACAAGTGACTTCAAAGTTCACAGACACAGAAATGCGAAAATTCCCAAATTTGTATTAGATAATTTTCATATATATCTTTCTCTTCAAAAATTAGGTAATCCCCATGAGTTTTGACATTTAGATAAGAATAGAAGAGGAAAAAATGACCATGCATCAGAAATGTTGAATCTTTCCAGAAAAAGGGGATCCACAGTGGGAAAACACCATCTGATTAAGAGAAGAAAGTTATAAGCTATCCCATACTAGAGAAGCTTGAAAACTGGCTGAAGATGGAACTAAAATTAATGAAGAGGAAAAATAATCAATACGAAAATCAAATCTGTTTTACCTGTTGGCTGGATCAGATTTAGTTTCCAGTATATCACTTGCTCTTCTGCAATTATTTTCCTGGATAAGTTGCTTAGGTGTAACTAAAGGAATAGAAAAATTAATTACTCTTTAATTATGCTTGTACATTCTAATATTTAGAGCTCTCTTGAAGTTCTAAACAGAAGAAAATAAAAAAATAAAATAAATGCTAATAGGAAAAGATAATTATTCAATTATTAACTATAAAGTAATACACATGACAGTATGGAGAATATGTACAACAGGCTCTCCTAAAAAGATAGGTCACACAAAGTTTCCCCAAAAGGGACAATCCACAATTCTCTAGTATTATATATAGCCATGTTTCGTGTTTAAGTACACAGACAATGCACTTACCAAATAAACCAGCCAAAAGTTATAGTACTTAGCATAGTTTAACCCAGCATCTACAACATCAACTGCTATGTATTTATTCTTCAACATACCATTTAATAACTATGTCACTGCAGTACTAACAATGGGGAAAAAAAATTTTAAATGGATACTTGCCTTCAAGAAATCAGTATAGGAGAGACTATCGATAAGAAAAGCATTATGACATATTATTATAGTATTATAATACAAGCGCACACAGAATGCAAGAAGGCAGAAAGGCACCTGGTCCAGAGTAGGGAACATGAAGAAGCCATCAAAGTACTAGGAGAATAAGGTGCACGTTTGGTGTGCCAGGGCATAGCATATATCTAGTGGAGAAGCATGACAGGAAATAAAATTGAAGGAAGTCATGGCTGTATGTGAAAGGATTAGATATTCCAGGAGCTCCTCTTCTTTCAACATGTTTGATTCTGAAAGATCATTTATACATGTCCAGGGTGTTACTATATAAGAAACCAATGTGTATTACAAAGTTTTCTTTTAATTCATCATAATGCCACCTTTCAACATTTTCAATGTCCTAAGCTTTTGAACCTACTAATGATGATGTAGTTTCTGTTATTTATAAACCATTCCAGGGCTTCCCTTGGTGGTTTAGAGGTTAAGAATCTGCCTTCCAATGCAGGGGACTTTGGTTTGATCCCTGGTCCAGGAAGATCCCACATGTCGTGAGGTAACTAAGCCTGTGTGCCACAACTACTACGCCCACCCTCTAGAGCCCGTGAGCCACAACTACTGAGACAATGTGCTGCAGCCACTGAAACCCACGTGCCCTATGGCCTGTGCTCCACAACAAAGAGTAGCCCCTGCTCACTCCAACTGGAGAAAGCCAACAGAGCAACAAAGACCAAATGCAGCCATAAATAAATAAATAGATAGATAGAAAACTCTTTTAAAAAATAAATAAATAGAAGTCTTAAAAGCAACCAGAGATCAAAAATTACCTACAAATGAATGACAATTAGACTGACAGCAAATGTTTCAAAAAGAAGGCAGAAAGTAATGATGGCATATTATCAAAGCCTCAAGGAAAAATTAGTCTTGATCTTGAATCTTATAACCAATCTATCATTCAAAAGTAAAGAAGACATTTCTCCAAAGAAGACATACAGATAGTCAATAGACACACGAAAATATGCTCAACATTACTAATTATTAGAGAAATGCAAATTGACACCACAATATCAACCTCACACTGGTTAGAATGGCTACCATAAAAAAATCTACAAATAATAAATGCTGGAGAGGATGTGGACACAAGGGAACCCTCCTACACAGAGGAATGTAAACTGGTGCAGCAACCATAGAAAACATATGGAGATGCCTTACAAATCTAAAAGCAAAACTACCATTTGATCCAGCAACTCCACTCCTGGATATATATGCAGAAAAAACAAAAACTCTTATTTGAAAAAACACATGCATCTCAATGTTCACAGCAGCACTATTTATAATAGTTAAGACATAGAAGCAAACCAAGTTTCCATCAACAGATTACTGGCTTACGAAGAAGTGGTATAAATGCGCATATATATGTGTATATGTGTGTGTGTGTGTGTGTGTGTGTGTATATCTATGTGTATATATATATACACATATATATATATAATGGATATTTCGGGCTTCCCCAGTGGCTCAGCAGTAAAGAATCTGCCTGCAATGCAAGAGCTGCAGGAGACTCAGGTTCATACCCTGGGTGGGGAAGATCCCCTGGAGGAGGGCATGGCAACCAACTCCAGTATTCTTGCCTGAATAATCCCATGGACAGGGGAGCCTGGCAGACTACAGTCCATAGCATCACAAAGAGTCAGGCACAACTGAAGCAACATAGCACACATGCAGACATAATGGATATTTATATGAATATTTCTCAGCCATAAAAGAGTAGAACATTGCCATTTGCACAACATGGATGGACCTAAAGAATATTAGGTTTATTGAAACTAGTCAGAGAAAGACAAATACTATATGGTTCACTTATATGTGATTTCTAAAAAGTAATGGAAATTTTGTCTAACTCAGTGAAACTATGAGCCATGCCGTGTGGGGTGTGGGGCCACCCAAAACAGATGGCTCATGGTGGAGAGTTCTGACAAAACGTGGTCCACTGGAGAAGAGAATGCAAATCACTTCAGTATTCTTGCCTTGAGAACCCCATGTACAGTATGAAAAGGCAAAAAGATACGACACTGAAGGATGAATCCTCCAGGTCAGTAGGCACCCACAGAAGAGTGGAGAATAACACCAGAAAGAATGAAGAGACAGAGCCAAAGCAAAAACAACACCCAGTTATGGATGTGACTGGTGGTGGAAGAAAAGTCCAATGCTGTAAAAAACAATATTGCATAGGAACCTGGAACATTAGGTCCATGAATCAAGGTAAATTGGAAGTGGTCAAATAGAAGATAGCAAGAGTAAACATCAATATTTCAGAAATCAGAAAACTAAAATGGACTGGAATGGGCGAATTTAACTTAGATGACCATTATATCTACTACTGTGGCCAAGAATCCCTTAGAAAAAATGGAGTAGCCATCATAGTCAATAATAGTGTCCAAAATACAGTCTTTGGGTGCACTCTCAAAAACCACAGAATGATCTCTGTTTATTTCCAAGGCAAACCATTCAATGTCACATTAATCCAAGTCTATGCCCCAACCAGAAATGCTGAAGAAGCTGAAATTGAACAGTTCTATGAAAACCTACAAGACCTTCTAGAACTAACACCCAAAACAGATGTCCTTTTCATTATAGGGACTGGAATGCAAAATTAGTAAGTCAAGAGATACCTGGAGTAACAGGCAAATTTGGCCTTAGAGTACAAAATGAAGCAGGTCAAAGGCTAACAGAGATTTGCCAAGAGAATGCACTAGTCACAGCAAACACCCTCTTCCAATAACACAAGAGACAACTCTACACATGGACATCACCAGATGGTCAATAAACGAAATCAGATTCATTATATTCTTTGCAGCCGAAGATGGAGAAACTCTATACAGTCAGCAAAAACAAGACTAGGAGCTGACTGTGGCTATATCATGAGCTCCTTATTGCCAAATTCAGACTGAAATTGAACAAAGTAGAGAAAACCACTAGACCATTCAGGTATGACCTAAATCAAATCCCTTACGATTATACAGTGGAAATGACAAATAGATTCAAGGGATTAGATCTGATAGACAGAGTATCTGAAGAACTAAGGATAGAGGTTTGTGACGTTGTACAGGAGGCAGCGATCAAGACCATTCCCAAGAAAAAGAAATGCAAAAAGGGAAAATGACTGCCTGAAGAGGCCTTACAAATAGCTGAGAAAAGAAGAGAAGCTAAAGGCAAAAGAGAAAAATAAAGATATACCCATCTGAATGCAGAGTTCTAAAGAATAGCAAGGATAGATAAGAAAGTCTTCCTCAGCAATCAATGCAAAGAAATAGAGGAAAACAACAAAATGGGAAAGACTAGACATTTCGTCAAGAAAATTAGAGATACCAAAGGAACATTTCATGCAAAGATGGGCTCAATAAAGGACAGAAATGGTGCGGACCTAACAGAAGCAGAAGATATTAAGAGGTGCCAAGAATACACAGAAGAACTGTACAAAAAAGATCTTCATGACCCAGATAACCACAATAGTGTGATCACTCACCTAGAGCCAGACATCCTGGAATGTGAAGTCAAGTGGGCCTTAGGAAGCAACACTATGAACAAAGCTAGTGGAGGTGATGGAATTCCAGTTGAGCTATTTCAAATCCTGAAAGATGATGATGCTGTTAAAGTGCTGCACTCAATATGCCAGCAAAGTTGGTAAACTCAGCAGTGGCCACAGGACTGGAAAAGGTCAGTTTTCATTCCAATCCCAAAGAAAGGCAATGTCAAAGAATGCTCAAACTACCACATAATTGCTTTCCTCTCACACACTAGCACAGTAAGGCTCAAAATTGTCCAAGCCAGGCCTCAACAGTATGTGAACCGTGAACTTTCAGATGTTCAAGCTGGACTTAGAAAAGGCAGAGGAACCAGAGATTAAATTGCCAACATCCGCTGGATCATGGAAAAAGCAAGAGAGTTCAAAAAAAACATCTATTTCTGCTTTATTGACTACATCAAAGCCTTTGACTGTGTGGATCACAACAAACTGTAGAAAATTCTTAAAGAGATGGGAATACCAAACCACCTGACCTGCCTCCTGAGAAATCTGTATGCAGTTCAAGAAGCAACAGTTAGAACAGGACATGAAACAACAGACTGGTTCAAAATTGGGAAAGAAGTACGTCAAGGCTGTATATTTTCACCCTCCTTATTTAATTTATATGCAGAGTACATCATGTGAAATGTTGGTGTGGATGAAACACAAGCTGGAATCAAGATTGCTGGGAAAAATATCAATAACCTCAGATAGGCAGATGACACCACCCTTACGGCAGAAAGCGAAGAACTAAAGAGCCTCTTGATGAAAGTGAAAGAGAAGTGAAAAAGCTGGCTTAACATTCAACATTCAAAAAACAAAGATCATGGCATCCAGTCCCATCACTGCATGGCAAATAGGTAGGGAAACAATGGAAATAGTGACAGACTTTATTTTCTTGGGTTCCAAAATCTCTGCAGATGGTAACTATAGCCATGAAATTAAAAGATACTTGTTCCTTGTAAGAAAAGCTATGACCCTGCTAGACAGGATATTAAAAAGCAGAGACATTACTTTGCCAAAAAAGGTCTGTCTAGTCAAAGCTATGGTTTTTCCAGTAGTCAAGTATGGATGTGAGAGCTGGACCATAAAAAAAGCTAAGTGCCAAAGAACTGATTATTTTGAACTGTGGTGCTGGAGAAGACTCTTGAGAGTCCCTTGGACTGCAAGGAGATTAAACCATCAATTCTAAAGGAAATGTGTCCTGAATATTCATTGGAAGGACTGATGCTGAAGCTGAAGCTCCAATACTTTGGCCACCTGATGCAAAGACCTGACTCACTGGAAAAGACCCTGATGCTGGGAAAGATTGAAGGCAGGAGGAGAAGGGGACAACAGAGGATGAGATGGTTGGATGGCATCACAGACTCAACGGACATGAGTTTGAGCAAGCTCCGGGAGTTGGTGATGGACAGGGAAGCCTGGCATGCTATAGTTCATTGGGTCGCAAAAAGCTGGACATTACTGGGCAACTTTCACTCAAACTAAGTATACCAAGAGTAAAAAGGCCCTTTCCAAGCTGAAGTGAGAATATAATGCCAACCAGATATGTCAACAACTATCAAAGTAATTGTCATCATAAATAATGCTCTGAATCTGAAAGTCTTCATTCATCAAACTATGCAGTCTTTTCTGTCTACACTTCTGCTGGCTCCTATCCTTGACCCGTGCTCTCTGGTCTATGATGTTTCCCAATTAGTGTCCTCCTCACATACACCTGACTCTCAAACAAATCACCTATGTTGTGGTTATCCTTTTCTTCCTAAGGCCCGTGCTGACTGCTGCCATGATCGAATACCTGCCTGAACTCTACTGTGACCTACTCCTCACTGGCTACATATTTCAACATTTTTTATTCACTCATTCCTCTACCTATCTACCTTACATTTACTGAACCCAATAACAATTTCTTGTACACAAGCAGCAGACAACTGGGGAGACTAAGTATGAAATGGCTATTAGATATTGCAGAGAAATTAACTTTGAGGTGTGACAATGGTATGATATTTGAGGAAACTGGATGAGATATTATAGAACTATTATTAATTTTAAATATATAATTAATGGCAATTAAACAGGAAAAAGTCCTTATTTTCATGAGAGTGCATGCTGAAACACTTAAGAGTAAAGTGTTAACATTTCAAATGGTTTAGCAAAGAAAAATACACATTTAAAGCAAAAATCTCAACTGCAGAAACAGGCAATGGTTAGGTATTCTTTCATGTTAAAAAATGTGGGCTTCTACACAAAAACTTATAAATGAATATTAACAGCAGCATTACTCATAGTAGCCAAATGGTGGAAACAATACAAAGATTAATGCAGTAAAAAACTATGCAAGTAAAGAAAGGCGACACAATAAGCTTATTATATGGTGTAGGCAAATTCACAGAGACTGGAAGTATGTTAGTCATTGTCATGGTCGGGGAGAGGGGGAAATGAGGAGTGACTGCACAATAGGTACCAAGTTTTCTTTTGAGGTAATAAAAATCCGCAGAATTAGCTAGTGGTAATGGTTGCACACCTTTGCAAATTTACTAAATGCCACTGAGTTGGACACTTTGCAATGACCAAAATGCTATATGTATTTCACCACAAAATGTAACTGGGAAAAAAAAAAACATGAAAGAATATGTAAGAACTATTATTATAGTGAGAAATATTAATGAGAGACGAATTTAAAAGAGAAAAAAAGTAAAAAACCAACCTGGAAGTGAAGCAGGATACTGTAAAAGAATGCTCCTCGCATATGCTTCCTCTGAGGCAGGATCAAACGAAAGTGGAGACATAGGCGGTAAAAGATCCACAGCCTCAAAACAAAGAATTTGTTATTTTGAAATATACACACTTTACTCAGTACCATAATAACAATACTAAATTAACCTATGAAAGGATGATTTCTTTTTCCCATAATAAAGATAGAATTGCCAAACAAATTATATAACTGTTTTAAACTAAAGAATACAATATTAGAAGAAGACTACTTTGTCCTCCAACTATACCTCAAATGTAAAAGAACCTAACATAAAGAGAAATATCTCATTTTCTTTTTAACACAATCCATTGAATCTAAAAATATTAATCATATCATAACAACACCTTGATGAACATTCTAATGTGTATTTAGAAAAATCACAGAAACCAAAATATTTGAAATGTAGGCTCAGATGAAAAGATGACAAGCATATACACATACAGCATTTCTAAGTCACTTGTTACATGATAAATCAAGAGATTACAAGAGATTAAACTATTCTCCAAAAGGCAAGTCAATATTACTTACTGGAGTAGAACTCTTAACTATACTGAAAGGAGATAAGCCAAGAAACTCTTTCCACTTTTTATGCCATTCTTCTTGTTTTTCAACAATAGAATGTCTTATAGTTTTGAGAGCTTCTGTTATTTTATACCTATGATGGAATAAAAAATAACTTCATTCAAAATATGAATATATAAAAAGAAGGACTAAGAAAAAGTACTGAAATAAGAATTTGTGGTGTATCTGGGAAACCTCTGTAACTTCTCAGTTTTGCTGTGAACCTTAAACTCTTCTTTAAAAACCTCAATTTAAAAAATTTAACAGCCAATTTTAAAAATTGAAAAAAAAAGAACAAAAATTAAAAAGAATACACAGGGCATTCCAGGTGACACAGTGATAAAGAATCCACCTGATAATCCCAGAGGCACAAGAGACGCAGGTTTGATCCCTGGGTCAGGATGATCCCGGGGAGTAAGAAAGGGCAACCTGCTCCACTAATCTTGTCTGGGAAATCCCAAGAACAGAGGAGCCTGGTGGGCTACAGTCCATGGGATGGCAAAAGAATCGGACACAACTTAGTGACTAAATACCATACCACCACCACGAAAGAAAGCTAGAGAAAAGCTTAAATTATTTCATTAAGTACTATCACTCAGGACAAGTAATATACACCAGACAAAAGAAAACTACATTAATTTTTCTTTCTAATTCATGTGTCTCTCTAGGAGTTGATGACATATGGTTTTGAGTACCAGTAAAATTTTCACATTTGTTTGCCAAAGCTACAGAGGTGTTAACTAGAGTTGTGCTGAGAAATTATCAAAACCATCCTACTCTTCCCCAAATGAAATAACAGAAGATCTTCATAGTGTACCTCATATGCTTCAGATCTGACAGTCTTTCTCTCTGAAATCTGGTCTCTTTTTCAAGGAAGTGAAGGTCTATTGTCAGTCTTGCTTGGTCAGTCTGACAACATTCATATTTCATTACTTTCAAGACTTCATTTAATAACCAAAAAACTGTTAAGATGTTCAATTTTCCAGCCTCATAAATATTTCCTATGTGCAACTAAGGATTCAGAAAGGAAAAAAAGTGGTGAACTATATATTCTTAAGATAATAGAATGCTATAAGAACATATTTATATCCCTCACTAATATATAAAAAGGCTACAAGAGTGGGAAAAAAAAGCTACACAAAAATAAAATTATGTAAATAATTCTGATCCAAAGAAAACTACTGTGGAAGAATTAACACACCATGTTACATTTTTGTATCATGTAAAAAAAGTTGAAAACTAGAATAAAATAAATGCAAAGAAATGGAAAGCAGAATAAAGATTGAGGAGAAAGATCAGGCTTCGATAAAGATCATGAATTCATTTTTTAACAACAGTTGCAAATTGAATGGCCCCTAAAGACTGATTCCAAACTTACACATTTTTATTTGGCCTGTACAGTTCCAAAGTTTTAAAATCATGTGAATTAGTTACCAATATTTTTTTAAAAGATTTCATCATTTCCTGGTGCTTCCCTGGTGGCTCAATGGTTAAGAATCCGCTTGCCAATGCAAGAGACATGGGTTTGATCCCTGGGTCGGGAAGATCCCCTGGAGAAGGAAATGACAACCCACTCTGGTATAACTGCCTGGAGAACCCCATGGACAGAGTTGCCTGGTGGGCTACAGTCCATGGGGTTGCAAAAGAGCCAGACATGACTTAGCAACTATGCAACAACATTTTTTACTTTATCCCTATTGTTACACACAATTAGTATACTTAATTTATATGACATTACCTGCCTAACTCCTATAGAAACTTGTGTTTACAGATCCTAGTTTTTTATGTACTCTGAATTTGAAGTGCGTGACATGTTACCCATTAAAGTTCTTCAGGGTCACAATATTTTATCTTTATATCCCCTTATTGTTGTTTAATTGCTAAGTTATGCCCAACTCTTTGCAGCCCCATGGACTGTAGCCTGCCAGGCTCCTCTGTCGAGGGGATTTCCCATGCAAGAATATCGGAGTGGGTTGCCATTTCTTTTTCCAGGGGATCTTCCCAATCCAGGGATCAAACCCAAGTCTTCTGCATTGGCAGGAGGGTTCTTTACCACTGAGTCACCTGGGAAGCCTTTATATCCCCTACATGACAATAAAGTCAATGCTTAATAAATTTTAATTTACTAAGAAAAAAAAAGTAGTGATTCAGATGTAAATGTCCTATAAGCAAGTGGAAAAATTTTATACAGTTTGCACTGAAGGGGAGAGACTGGAAATAACAATTTGGTAATATTATTGTACAGGAGGCTGATGAGACCATGGAACTGGGTAAGAATGTACAGATAATTTATAACGTGAGGAAGAAACGAGACCATTAAAGGAATAATAGGGAACACATTCACTTAAGAGTCAGAGAAAAAGGAACCAATGGAAAAATGGAAACAGTAGTCTGAAACACCACAGGAGGGCAAAGACACTGAGATCACAAAAGCTAAAAGAAAAGACTTTAAAATAATCAAGTCAAGATCAAAGAAAAACAAGAAAACGGAGAGTTTATAAAAAGAAATTTTTTAAAAAGAAACTTAGCTATCAGAGATCATTATTGCTCTCTTTGAGAATTTATAAAGAATTAGGTACCATATCATCTTCCTATTAAGTACCTCCTACTCTCTACACTGTATGATGTAGCACCATAAAACGTATAGACAATTAATAAAAGTTGACATATATAAATATACACACCCTTAACAGTACCCCTCGTTATGAAAGATTCACCAGATACACACACTAAAGTAAATTCTGAAGACAGTAGAAAAAGATTGTAAGAAAAACAATATACAATACATAAAATAATTAAGTAAAAGGAGTTTTCACAAAAGCTTCCTTAATTATCAAATGCTTACCTGACACATTTGTTTTTCAATTTTATCAAGTAAGAGGCTCGGAATATTGATAGCAATGTTAGTTCCATCTAAAGTATAATTGTTATCAAGACTAAGGACTGAACTAACAACTTCTCTCTCTTTTTCCAAAAATATAAGTGTTTCATTCACTGAAGTCCACAAAGACCGAACCTTTGAAAACATAAACAAATATTAAAGTCTACATATAATCAGTCTATACATACATTAAAGAAATGTAAAACACAAATACATGCTCTTTCCCAGGAACAAATGAAATATTCCTGGAATGGCTTCTGATAAAAAAATTAACTACTTTAACAGTCTAAAAGCACTGATACTACTTTCAACAGCACTTTAAAGAATTTCTCAGGAGAATCTAGACCATTATGATTTGCAAAACATACCTAAGAAACCTTACATTCTCAAGATGCAATTAGCATTTCCTGTATTCTGATACGCCATCAATCTAAAGGAGATTTTTTTCATGAGGAATAAAAGATTTTCAGGAGAAAAAAGAAAACACCATATATCAACTTTTAAGAGTCATTCAAGTTTCAAAGAGTTAAAATGTCAAAAACTATGTATTAACCTATGTTTATTAAATTAATTATACGAATGTTCATAGCACTCATTTGTAATAGTCAAAAACTGTAATGAATCCAAAGAATTACCTTGAGTAAAAAGAGTATATTTTGCTATACTCATAAAATAGAATATTAGACAGCAATGAGAATGAACACATACAAGAGCATGGATAAAACAGCATTAAGTGAAAGAAGCTGAATACAAAAGAATATATTTCATACACGCCCATTTATGGGTCAAACAGGCAAAACTAATCTTTAGTGTAAGAACTGAGGATAGTGTTTATTCTTAGAAGGAAACAGCCATGAGTGAAAGGGGGTTCAATGCTCCTGGGGTGATGGTAACATTCTGTTCCTTAAGTTAAATGCTGGTTACATGGATGTGTTCACTTTGTGAAATTTTGTCAAGCTACATACAATGATTTTTGCACGTTTTTGCACGTATGTCATTATGCCTCAAAAGAATTTAGAAAAGTAGAGAGAAGGAAAGAAAATATAACTGTATTTGTGTTAATGTCTGTGTCTTCTCACAGCACAAAGAAAAGTTGTCGCACAAAGGAAGTCTCATTGGCTGGCCATCTAGACATCTCATAGGATGGCATTTCCTTGGTGAATGTACAAAGATCTAGGATCTGGGTCTCAGATTTTTCAAGTCTAGAAATTTTATCTTGTCAGTGGCTCAAAGTTGACTCAGGGAAACTAAATATTACCTAAACTCAGGAGAGATAGCTGTGAGCTTCTCTGGTGGTCCCATGGCTAAGACTCTGCACTCCCAATACAGGAGGCCCAGGTTCGATCCCTGGTCAGGGAGCTAGATATCATAAGCCACAACTGAAGACTTTATATTCCACAACTAAGACAAATAAATATATAAAATTTTTTGCTATGAAAACTCTTAATGGATTTCATACCAACCTAACCTATTAAGCTTACAATCAAAGATACTACATTCAACAACAGGAATAGTCATATTCACTGAACTAGAAGCTCCATAAAGGAAGTGACTCTGCTTGTTTTCTTCAATGCTCTAGTCCATAATATCTAGAAGACTGTCTAGCAAGTGATCGATAAATAGTCAATGAATTAATGAATAATTATTTCCTGTTGTTGTTTAGTCACTAAGTTGTGTCTGACTCTGCAATTCCATGGACTGCAGCACGCCGGGCTTCCCTGTCCTTCACTATCGCCTGGAGTTTCCTCGGATTCATGTCCATTGAGTCAGAGATGCCACCCCATTCTCCTTTTGCCATCAATCTTTCCCAGCATCAGGGTCTTTTCTAAGGAGTCGGCTCTTTGCATTAGGGGGTCAAATTACTGGAGTTTCAGCCTCAGTCCTTCCAATGATATACAGATTTCCCTTAGGATTGACTAACTTGATCTCCTGCAGTCCAAGGGACTCTCAAGTGTCTTCTCCAACACCACAGTTCAAAAGCATCAATTCTTCAGCACTCAGCCTTCTTTATACTCCAACTCTCACATCCATACATGACTACTGGAAAAACCACAGCTTTAACTATCCACACCTGTGTTGGCAAAGTAATGTCTCTGATTTTTAATACACTGTCCAGGTTTATCATAGCTTTTCTTCCAAGAAGCAAGCGTCTTTTAATTTCATGGCTGCAGTCACCATCTGCAGTGATTTTGGAGCCCAAGAAAATAAAATCTGACACTGCTTCCACTTTTCCCCCTTCTATTTGCCATAAAATGATGGGGCCAGATTCATGATCCTGAGGAGGGCACTCACCTTTTCCAACGACAAACTGCTAAAAAGTCAAATCAGTACTCCAAAGCAGCTTGGTGACCACAGAATAAGAACAAAGAGCTTAAGAGAGATTTCATCCAAATACAAAGACCTAAGAAACTCTCCTACCCCACATTTGCTAAAGCCAACCTCTGAAAGCCTCAGATCATCTATATCTGCCAGATTCCTCATGCCAGTCTCAATGTGACTTCTCATTTTTCTTCCAAACTTACCACTATCCTCCTTCAAATCATGTATTTTTTTGCTTAGATAAATATCACTGATTAACCTACAATCAAACTGAACTTTCCTTGCTAGAGTGAAAGATTTTAAATTAACCAAATTTAAAACTGTGTTGTATATGTTTAGTCTGATTGATTATAAGCTAATTTTTTCTATTATATTCAAGTGTCTGAAAGGCACCTGTTGATACTTTTATGTCCATACAACTTATGAATTAAAAAAATGTATAACACTGTTACAAAAAGAGACATACATGAGTTCAGTTAAGTCAGTAAACACTGCATATCACAAAAGAAAGATTAAATTTCTCCCTTCAAAAGTTGTCTCACCTTTTGAATTTTCTCTTGTATATTACTTTGGTCATCACAGGGTTCCATTCTAGTTAAAAATTAAATAATCTCATTAGTCAAAAAATGGTAACTTACCATCTAAAGAGCTAATTAATCTGTAATTAATCTGTAAACCCACCCACTAACAACCATTCTTATCAAAAGCAAAAATAAAACTCAACCTCAAAGCTACCATAATTTATTAGAAAATTATGGAATTTTCTAATTCCTAGTCCTAGACTAGGAATCTGTTTTTGTCTTATTATCAACTAGGTATTGAAATGTTATTTTAACTAATCTCATTGTTTATTTTTTAACCTATAACATGCAGGAGGTTAAACTAATACTTCAGGCAACTTTCAGCTCTAGAAGTCACTTACTTTTTTATTTGGTTTTGCAGTCCCATATATTCTGATCTCAAATTTCGTACCTGTTTAACTGATAATCTGCAACAAAAACATACAAAATGACAGCTATAATTCTACTACAACAGTATAGACCACTTTGATATTTACTCCCATTCCATATCTTTACTCAAGGCCTCTAAGGGCTACTCTTCCAAACATACCAGTAGCTAGTCTTGAAGGGCTCCCTTTAAGAATTACAAGAGTGATGTAACATATTGGCAGGACTACTGAGATAAACCAGAACTTCTTGGTTCATAAACTCTGACTTCAGGTAAAAATGCTGGAGGTCAGACTACCCTGCTCTCTTATCCTTACCTCAGATTCTTAGGGGATAAATTCAAATGTTACCTAAGGCAGGCAACATTGCAGTTTTAAAGAGATTTTAAAGGATTTTGTAGCTTTCATAATAGATAAGACAGCATTTAAAAAGCTATCTTACTATAGTTGTTTATAATTATTAAAAATCAGACATAATCTATGTCTTGGGAGTAAGAACCTTGCCTCTTTGTTTAATGCTGTAGGACCAGTGTATAACCAATATCTGGCACACAGAGGTACAAATTTTAAAAAAATGTGCTGAATAGATGAATGTAAATAAATATAAGACAATATAAAACAGCTAAAGAAACCAACATACCTTCTCAACAGATGCTAAGTAGACATTAAAAGTAACACATTAAAGCAATATGGAAAAATTTATAGAATAAAATATCAAGAGAAAAAAGGATACAAAATAGAATGAGCACTATAATTACAGCTTAAAATTTTATTTTCATGTTTAAAAGAAAAAATACCTGAAGAAACTGAATTTTTGAACAAAATTGATATCCTCCTTTTCTCTAAACTTTCATTTACAGTATGCCTAAAGTTTTAAAGTACTTTATTCAGAAGTGATCAGGCTTTAAAATGGAAAAATAAAAGGTAATTGCCAAGGGGTTTTGAGGTATTCATGAATTACTGCCACCGAAGGGATACTGATGACATTTGTTCAAAAAGAAAGGAATTTTCATTTTCTAACTATCAAAGTATTACTTACTGTGCATTTTCTTGATATTTTTGGGTAACACAATCTTCTCTTTGCAAAACTTGTAAAAATCTATTACGTGCTACAAGGCATCTGGCAAGGCATATGTGCAAATCTTGTGGTTTTACATTAAATGTCTCTGTAAAACGTATAGAAGAATCTACATGGAAGATAAAATATAGAAAACTTAGACTTGTGCTATGCTGGGCTTAGTTGCTCAGTCATGTCCAACTCTGTAACCCATGGACTGTAGCTCCTCTGTCCATGGGGATTCTCCATGCAAGAATATTCAAGTGGGTTGCCATGCCTTCCTCCAGGGGATCTTCCCAACCCAGGGATCGAACCCAGGTCTCCAACATTACAGGCAGATTCTTCACCGTCTGAGCCACAAGGAAAGCCCAAACTTAGACTTACAAGCTAATAAATATAAAAAATGTGAGACTGTTGAGAAATTAACAACCTCACTTAACTAACAACTCCTTAAAAGCTGGTATGACAATACACACAAAGGTACAACTCATTTCAATAAAAGCAAGGATGACCTGTTTTTTAAACAAGGCAACTAGAAAAGGATTGGAGACTTCCCAGATGGTACAGTGGTAAAGAATCCACCTGCCAATGCACAAGATATAAGAGAGAAGGATTCGATCCCTGGGTCAGGAAGATCACCTGGAGTAGGAAATGGCAACACACTCCAGTATTCTTGCCTGGAAAATTCCATGGAGAGAAAGAGCCTAGCAGACTATGGTCCATGGGGTCGCAAAGAGTATGACATAACTAAACAACTGAACATACATAAAAAAGGATTATCTGAAGTTGAGTTATTTTACATAACTAAAAATTTTTAGAATCCATCTGCCCAAAATAATTATTATCACAGCACAAAACATCCATGAACAAATACACTATTACACATAAGCAACTTCTTAACACACCTTTTAACAACAAAGGAAGAAAATAAGAAGGGATGAGGTGAGATCACATCACCTTCATTGCTGCTATCAGCCTACTTTTCTTCCTAGCAAGACCAACAGGATAAGACAACCAAATAAAACCAATCTCCATTTCTCAAGTAATTCTTGGCTATGTTACTAATCATCAAAGCATATCCTGAGAAAAATCCATCCAATCATTTTAGAGTCTGGGTTTTCACGTGCAATAAAATGTAATAAATCCTACTTTAATATGGCTAATACAATAAAGATAGATATGCTGGAAAACAACGGCCTCACACCATACTTAACATGACAAATCCAGGTGCTAGATCACCCACAAAAAAAGAATCAAAAATTCTAAATATTTAACAGGGGATGAGTTTATTGGATATAGAAGTCATCCATAAACTGAATATGGTAAATGAAACTGCTTTAAATAAGCAATCAGATAACCCATGCCTAAAAGCTTTTTGTACAATAAACTCTTGCCAAATCCAAATACACATGATTCATATAAAACAGTTTGGGTTACATGTAACTAAAATGGATCATCTAATAGAAAAACTGGTTAAGTGCTCATGCCACATTAAATTTAAAATATACAAATACTTATAAAATGAGATCACACGTACATGTTTTAAAAAACCATGCAGAGAAGATAAACTAGAAAAAAGGTACTGTACATATATATATATACACACACACAAATACACATATGCACAAACACAATATATACTTTGAACACACACAAAATGATATACATATAGTTTGTCATTGTACCATTGTTTTTATAGCAAAATATTAGGGCGGGGGGGAAAGCCAAATGTCTGTCAGAACAAATGTGTGATTAAATACACTATGACACACCCATTCAAATACCCAGTTCCAAAGAGAGAAAAAGAAAAAGATCTATGAACTGATATGTGATGATCTCCAATATACACTGTTACATAAAAAACACAAGACTGAAAACCGTCACCATTTAGGGTTTAAAAAGAATATATACATATTTGCCAGAATTACTGATTCCAATGGCTGCTTCTGAAAAGGGAATCCAGGTAACCTAGATTATAGATAGCACCGCTATAGATATCACTAGACAGAAGTGGAAGACACTTTTCACTTTCTAAATTTTGAATCATGAGAATGTATTACTCAAAATAATTAAAATGTACAATATGACACTAAAAAAAAAACAAAACAACAATAACAAAACACCTAAAAGAAATAAAAATGTCAGCAGTGGTTATCTCTAGAAACTGGAAGATGGGATTGTACTGCACCAACGTTTTCATCTTTTTCCTCCCATGTTTCATGAGCACAACTCAAACAGAGCAGCATATTTAATAAGCTACAAATGGCATTAAGTCTTAGCATCAAAATCAGTATTTTGTTTCTAAGATTTAGCAATTAGATCAAATCCCTTTAAAACACAATTTCAAACCAAAATATTCCAACACATTGCCAGTAGTCATACTAAATCTCTAACAAATTCAATACAACATTTAATACAATGTATTATAGGCAAACTATAACCTGTAGGTCTGCTACTGCTGCTAAGTTGCTTCAGTTGTGTCCGACTCTGTGTGACCCCATAGACAGCAGCCCACCAGTCTCTGCCGTCCCTGGGATTCTCCAGGCAAGAACACTGGAGTGGGTTGCCATTTCCTTCTCCAATGCATGAAAGTGAAAAGTGAAAGTGAAGTCACTTAGTCATGTCCGACTCTTTGCGACCCCATGGACTGCAGCCTACCACGCTCCTCTGTCCATGGGATTTTCCAGGCAAGAGTACTGGAGTGGGGTGCCATTGCCTTCTACAAACCTGTAGGTCTAACCTGGCCCATTTTTGTGAGGTCAGCAAACTAGGCCTGCTTTCTACATTTTTCAGGTGTTGTATTACAAAAAAATTTTTTTTTAATTCACAGAAAAGTGTATGTGACAGAGACTCTTATGTGGTCCACAAAGCATAAAACATTCACTGTCAGATCTCACATAGAAAATGTTCCCCAACCCTGTATTAGAACATAATAATCCGCATTGCTACTTATGTTCATTATGACAGGATTTCAAACTGCAGTTCCAATAAAACATTAACTATTTGCCTGTTGAGATAAAATAATATCTTTATCTTATTTTATTAAACTCTCTTGATGATTTACAAATTATAAGAAATAATAAAAACCAAGAATCAAAGAGAAAAAAAAAATCTTACCATAAGTTTAACTTACTTTTAGAATGGGTTTTTATATATTTTACTGCAACAAATCTTGCAAAGTGATACATTACATGAATAAACTTAGGACCAACTGGAAATAGAAATAGTGAACCAACAACTTGAGGAAAGCTACTTCCACATTCGACCTATGATAAAAAGAAACAAGATAATTTGAAGACATTATCAATGATAACCTTTATATTTACATCATACTGTTTTTGAAGCACAACAGGATTTATCAGAATTACTACATTTGAACCACAAGTTAAATTCTTAAATCTTTCTAAGCTCTTGGTAGGCTCAGTCACAAAAAGTAATTAAAAATTAAAGTCACAATTATTGATACTATTTGGGGACACAAGCTAAAATAATCTAGAGTCAAAATTATTTCTTTAAACAAAAACTGTTATATAAATTCCTAGGAACTCAAAAACCTATTTCGAAGGCACTTAGTCAAAAAACTGGTTTCCCAGAAACAGAGCCCCAATCAAAACCACCAGAAAGTATTATTCTGATATTTCTTATTTATACTGTTAGCATAAAAGCATTAAGAAGCTTTCGCCTTTAAAAAAATTAATGTACCTCAATAAAGCCAAACAAAAAATTTCAGTTTTCAACTGCTCAAAAGTTTTAGAAAGAGAATACTTACAGAAATCTTTTTCAACCATTCACAGAAAAGTTTTCGGAATTCAACATCACGTTTTTGATCAAATGGAGGCCAACAATGTCTTTAAAACAAAAATAAAAGTTAGAATTATGAACAAAAAAACAAACTCAGCAAAACTTTAAAATATCAAATTTATCTCCTAGCTCAGCTGATAAAGAATCTGTCTACAATGCAGGAGACCCTGGTTCAATTCCTGGGTCAGAAGATCCGCTGAAAAAGGGATAGGCTACCCACTCTAGTATTCTTGGGCTTCCTTGGTGGCTCAGCTGGTAAAGAATCCACCTGCAACGTGGGAGACTTGGGTTTGATCCCTGGATTGGGAAGATCCCCTGGAGAAGAGAATGGCTACCCACTTCAGTATTCTTGCCTGGAGAATTCCACGGACTACAGTCCATGGGTTGCAAAGAGTCAGACACCACTGAGTGACTTTCACTCACTAGAAACATTATTGCTAAATCAAGGCTAAGTTGGGAAAAACTCAACATTCAGAAAACAAAGATCATGGCATCCGGTCCCACCACTTCATGGCAAATAGACGGGGAAACAATGGAAACAGTGACAGACTTTATTTTCTTGGGCTCCAAAATCACTGCAGATAGTTACTACAGCCATGAAATTAAAAGACACTGCTCCTTGGAAGAAAAGCTATGACCAACCTAGACAGCATATTAAAAAGCAGAGACATTACTTTGCCAACAAATGGCCATCCAGTCAAAGCTATGGTTTTTCCAACAGTCATGTATGGATGTGAGAGTTGGACTATAAAGAAAGTTGAGTGCCAAAGAATTGATGCTTTTGAACTGTGGTGTTGGAGAAGACTCTTGAGAGTCCCTTGGACTGCAAGGAAATCAAACCAGTCAATCCTAAAGGAAATCAGTCCTGAATATTCATTGGAAGGACTGATGCTGGAGCTGCAACTCCTATACTTTGGCCACCTGATGCAAAGAACTGACTCACTGGAAAAGACCCTGATGCTGGGAAAGATTGAAGGCAGGAGGAGAAGGGGACGACAGAGGACAAGAGAGTTGGATGGCATCACTGACTTGATGGACATGAGTTCGAGCAGGCTCTGGGAGTTGGTGATGGACAGGGAAGCCTGGCATGCTGTATTCCATGGGGTCATAAAGAGTCAGACATGACTGCATGACTGAAATGAACTGAAGGCTAACATTCATAAATTTCAACTAAAGAGAGACCACCCTGTAAGAAATTAGGGCTTTTTCCTTATAAACATCTATAGGGTTAAACTCTGTTTAGTGTGAATAATCAATGAATACATAGGGATGAATATAGGAATGAATCACTATTAAAATTACTGAAAATCAGTTAAAGAAGACAACATGCTCAATGAATTTACTAGGCTAACATATAAAGATGGTGTAAATAAATTAGTATGTTAAGCCCAGGGCAAAAGAGAGAAACATAAATGGTTACATATGAAAAGCACAAGAAGAATGGCCTAAGAGATCATAACCCCTAGGGATAACCCATATCACAGTCAGTAGGTGCTACTGTTCTGTGGACAAACAAGATATAAAATTATTAAAAATTCATTTTTAGTAGAGAATAATGGATTTTAAAATTTGCCTATTGTTTCCCACTGATAATCTGTTTTATCTAAATTTTTATTCTGAGGCATAATTATTTGCTGAGGGCCCCATATTTTTCATATTTCTATAGCATAACATACCTTGTGTATTCACAGAAAAAAAATTAAGTATGCATAGAAAACAGTTTAAAAGGCTGGAATAACAACAGTGATATTTTCTAGTGGGGTTTAAGAATGATTTTTACTTCTTTAACTTTTTCTGTATTTGCTGAATTGGTTTAAATAAACTCTATTTTGTTTATAATAAGGAAAAAAATCCAAAAATCTATTTTTATCTGAGCAGGGGAAGCCCTATAACTTAGTGATGCCTGAACGCCTGCTAAGTTGCTTCAGTTGTGTCTGACTGTTTACAACCCTCTGGACTATAGCCCGCCAGGCTCCTCTGTCCATGGATTCTCCAGGCAAGAATACTGGAGTGGGCTGCCATGCCCTCCTCCAGGGGATCTTCTCAACCCAGGGATTGAATCCCTGTCTCCTGTATTGCAGTCAGATTCTTTACTGCTGAACCACCAGGGAAGCCCATAATATAGTGATAGGGGTTTCCAAAATGTGCTTCAAATATACTTGTTCTCTTGGTCACTCAAAACTTTAACTGAAGGCAAGACTATTAAATTATCATAAATAAAAACAATGGACTTACTATTTAAGATAATGATGACACAACATAAATATTGAAACAAATTTGAACTTTTTTATGACAGATGAAACCCAAATCACCTACAAAATAACTTGGAATCAAGGTTAGTGATTATTCACATTTTTACCTCTGCTTATACTATTTAATATACAACAGTATAGGACAATAGGCTAAACTTAATAGGAATGATCTTTGCCTATAGTACTTGATACTTCTATATATTATGACAAAAATAATAATGATTTACAGAGATTTCAGGAAATAAAAACAGACAAAACAAATAATATTGCCTATAAAAAAAGGAGTAAAGAGGTAATTAACAACAAAAATCAAAACAAAATTAAGTGCATGGCTAGATTAGTATCAATTAACTATTCTAATAATTAAGACTGTGAAGAAGTTAGGAATTATATATGTATAAAATAAAATCCATATACTTATGAAATCTACCATGAATTCAAGTACTGAAAAAAAGGACTCAGATTAATAAAGGTTAAGTACTAAATCTGTAAGACTCAAACCTAATATTTATAACATACATTCAAAATAATAGTTGAAAGCCAAAGTTTAAATTCTCGCTATATCAAGTCATAATCCCTTTTTTAAGTCCCTTACAAAAATAAAATAACTTTTACTCACTTGAAAACTTCTTTGGTGAGAGACTTGTCCAGTGTTTGAAACAAAAAATAAGAAACTATGTGAAAGGCATCACGGTTCAGCTTGTCAAACATGTTCCTATGGTTTAAAAGGAAATAAAGACAGGAAGAGGTTAAAAAAAGAAAAGGTTAATAAAACAGTATCACAAAAAGCTGTGTAAGACTTTGATACAGATTAGTAGTTTTCATTCTGTTCAAGAGGTCAAAACAAATTATTTTTTCTATTTCATGTATGCATTTATAACCAATTAAGTAACACATGCAAGTTTTTATATTTTGGTTCTGAAAATATAGATCAAATAGAAAACTGGTAGAACTTTATTTCAATGAACACATTCCACAAAAAGAAAAGGAAAGTCTAATTAGGTGAAGAGAAAACCATGGCTAAGATAAGTGATGATGTGATACCAACCAACATTTTCTGACAATAAAAGACTTAAAATTTATTGACTGTATTGGTCAGGTATTATTTTAACTAAGCCTTTGACAAGCAGTAACTCAGCTGATCTCCACCAGCCATATGAAGTTAGCGACTGTACTTGCAGCTTTAACATGTACTTGCAGCTTTAACATGAAGTATTTTATTTAATCTCAACAACATTAGAAAGTAGTTTGATTTTCCTCATAATACAGATGACATGACAAATAGATCTAAGTACCTCTGTGAATACATAAAGCTATTTTCCTGAAATAAACTTTCTGAGTTGGAAAAACATTAACATTAAAATTCCCACGCTTAACTTTTTGTCAAATAACTCTTATCCTTGGAATGTTTCTATTCCTCAAAAAAAAATACAAATAAAGTTCCTACCTCCTTATCATCTCTCAAACCTGTTATTTTTTTTTTCACATACACTTCTAATTTTAAAAAAGATAACCTTTAAAGAAAGGTTTGCTCACCTACTAGACTAAAATTTTATAAGGGAAAAGTTTATGTTTGCTCTGTTCACCACTGTATACCCAGGTCCAACACTGTGTTCAATTAATATCTATTGAGTAAAAAGTGAATGAATCACCTTTTCTTTCCATTCCCACTGCCTTCTGTAGTTTAGGTACACCTAACTGCAAAGCCTTGATTCTTCCTCTAATCCATTCTCTGTAATACAACCAGCATGATTTTTCCAAAATGCAAATCTCTGGGGCAAATATCCACGAATGGAATTACTTGATCATATGTTAAGTGTACATTTAACTTTACAAGCAAAGTGACTATGCAATTACATGCTCACAGAAACTAGAAACACATAAAATTTTCCACCAACATATATAAGTAAATGTGGGACTTCCCTGATGGTCCAGTGGTTATGACTCTGCACCCCACTGCACAGGGTGTGAGTTCAATCCCTGGCCAGGAAACTAAGATCTCTGCATGCTGCATGATACACACAGCACAGCGTGTGTGTGCGTGTGTGTGTGTGTGTAAGATCTGTGCATGCTGCATGATACACATAGCACAGCGTGTGTGTGTGTAAGATCTCTGCATGCTGCATGATACACACAGCACAGCGTGTGTGTGTGTGTGTGTGTGTGTGCATATTAAAAAGCAAATACAAAAATTTCGCACCAAACTGGCTGTGCGGAGACCGCGGTTCACGGCTAGCTAGAAAGTGTTTCCTGCCGCTGTCATAGTTCGTCCCTAAACTGCATCATCACTGTGTCCCAGAACATGGGCATCGGCAAGAACGGGAACCTGCCCTGGCCACCACTCAGGAATGAATTCAAGTATTTCCAAAGAATGACTATAATCTCTTCAGAAGAAGGTAAACAGAATTTGGTGATTATGGGTAGGAAGACCTGGTTCTCCATTCCAGAGAAGAATCGACATTTAAAGGACAGAATTAATATAGTTCTCAGTAGAGAACTCAAGGAACCTCCAAAGGGAGCTCATTTTCTTGCCAAAAGTTTGGATGATGCCTTAGAACTTACTGAAGATCCAGAATTAACAAATAAAGTAGACATGGTTTGGATAGTGGGAGGCAGTTCTGTTTATAAGGAAGCCATGAACAAGCCAGGCCATCTTAGACTATTTGTGACAAGGATCATGCAAGAATTTGAAAGTGATGTGTTTTTCCCAGAAATTGATTTTGAAAAATATAAACTTCTTCCAGAATATCCAGGTGTTCCTTTGGATGTCCAGGAGGAAAAAGGCATTAAGTACAAATTTGAAGTATATGAAAAGAACAATTAATGTGAAAATGTTTTCCCATCTATTTCAAGCCTTTCTCCCCGCCAAGGAAAACTATATATTTTTCTGTTGTAGAGACTTCTGTTCACTTTAGATTTATTACTTCTAAGCAATGTACTTTTATTCCCTATTAATCTTTTTTTATTAATTATTATTGGAGTATACCTGCTTTACAATGTTGTGTTAGTTTCTGCTGTAGAACAAAGTGAATAAGCTATACATATACATATATCCCCTGTTTTTTGGATTTCCTTACCTTAGATCACCACAGAGCATTGAGTTCCATGTGCTATATAGTAGGTTCTCATGAGTTATCTGTTTTTTACCTAGTTGTATATTCCCCAGTAATCTTAACTAGACTATATCAGATACCATTTGTAAAAAAATTCTTGCTATAACTGTCTGAATTCCCATTAAGGGCCAGGAATAGGTTACCAGCATCACCTAGGGTAGAATATATCTATCAAGACAGCCCAAAGTGGGAGGGTCCCCTGGTGGCAAGAGTTGAAACCAGAGCCTGTAGAGCTAGGGGGTAAGTTCAAAGGTCAGAAATGGACAATAAACAGAAAAACTAGCATTCAGTTATTAAATTAGATCAAAAGAGGGACTAAGAATTACTCCATATAGATCACACTACTGAAAAAAATTCTGTTCACTCAGACCATTCCACAAGGATAGTGATGAACAGGTACAAGACTACCTTTTGATGGTTAAGAGAACGTCTGAGACCTTTAAAAACTTTGTTTCTGACCTTCAGTGAGATTTCACAGGATGTTACAATGACAGAACAAGAAGTGGCTGCTCTTTACAAAAATGGATAACCTAAAATCATGCATAATGGCTTAAATTTTAAAAGGTAATAAATTGAGAATGAATATTGCTAGAAACCAAAATTAGTAAGTTAGAAACTGAACATCACAGAATTAAAAAATGAAAACTAAACCATGTTTTACCCATCTTATTAGCAAAATTTAGATTACTAATATAAAAATATAGCATTTTCTGCCTATAAATTGGTACAACCTTTTTAGTGTGTAAGTTAGCAGTATTAATTAAAATTCAAAATATTCTGGGTTTGGACCCAGAACTTCCACTTTTAAAAATTATTCCTGAACAAAGAGATGGGTCCAAGAACATCTGTTGCAAAATTTTGTTTTAAACTTGGAAAGAACCCAAATGTTGATTAATAAGAACTAATGTCTATAAAATGTAACATCTGCAGCAGTAAAAAAAAAAGGATTGACTGAAAAATGCCAAAAACTGCTAAGAAGCAACTTATGTATCAACTCAAAATGTTTAATAAATGTTAATATGTGGGAAAAAGCATGCCACAAAAAATAAAATAAAATAAAATAAATAAAAAGCAAATACATTATTTTGCCAACAAAGTTCCGTCTAGTCAAAGCTATAGGTTTTTCCAGCAGTCATGTATGAATGTGAGAGTTGGACTATAAAGAATGCTAAGCGGCAAAGAATTGATGCTTTTGAACTGTGGTGTTGGAGAAGACTCTTGAGAGTCCCTTGGATGGCATGGAGATCAAACCAGTCAATCCTAAAGGAAATCAGTCCTGAATATTCATTGAAAGGACTGATACTAAAGCTGAAACTCCAATACTCTGGCCACCTGATACGAAGATCTGACCCTGATGCTGGGAAAGACTGAAGGCAGGAGGAGAAGGGGACGACAGAGGATGAGATGGCTGGATGGCATCACTGACTCAATGGACATGAGTCTGAGCAAGCTCCAGGAGTTGGTGATGGATAGGGAAGCCTGGCATGCTACAGTCCATGGGGTCACAAAGAGTTAAACATGACTGAGTGACTGGACTGAAGTGAACTGATGTGTGCGTGTGTGTGTGTGAATCAACTAAGTGAATCAAAATTTTTTTTAATTTTAAAGCAAATTTGATGCCATAATCATGCTTAAAGAATTTTAAAGGGGATGTCTGTTTCAAAAGAGTAGATCCCTTCCACTAACCAACTAAGATGACTCTAAAGACATTGTGGGGGAGGTAGGGGGTGGAAATCTATGACAATGTTCTAAAAAAAAAAAAAGATCACTGAACCAAAACTTAACTGATTTTAGTTAATTTTGAAAGGCAGAAAGCAGACTGCAATTGTATAAACCAGAGCAGAGAAAAAACAAAGATTGCCAAAACAACAGAGATGATACACTGACAATGGGAATCATTCTCAGTGGAGGCCTCAAGAAGATTTAAACTTCTCTGTCATACGTTGGGGCATCAAATCATGTGAGATAAATGGAACATTTATTAATACAGAATCATAACTTGATAAATGCTACCCACTGGTAAGCATTTCTATATATAAATAGTAGTAACTTTTAAACAAATAGTTCCCAAGCAAAACTTATTATAATTACAGCTCTAACCCTTGACAGCAGGTGCTCACTTGTGTCCCACCAACTGGAGCCCTGCCAGCTCTTCTGTCCACGGGATTCTCCAGGCAAGAAGGCTGGAGTGGGTTGCCATTTCCTCCTCCAGGGGATCTTTCCCATCCAGGGTTCCAACCAGCATCTCTTACATTGGCAAGCAGATTCTTTACCACTGAGCCACCAGGGAAGCCCAACACCCATATTACTGATGAGGAAACTAAGGCACAGAGAGGTTAGGAGTCTCTAAATCTTGACACTAAAACAATTTTAATACAGCTGAAAAAGTCAAGAAAAGGGAGAAGGCAAAAGAGGGTAGTAAGTGTAGGTGAACTAATTTTCATATAAAGAAAAAGCTACCTTCACTGTGAAATTACTTAGCGGGAAATCAAGAGATACTTTTAAGATTAATACATCAAGAAATAGAGGACTAAGCACATTATTTAAATAGTGTCACAAGAAGGATGGAAATAACGTAATTACAAATGTCAAGAAGATTGAGAACAGGAAATAGCCTGCTACTGCTGCTGCTAAGTCGCTTCAGTCGTGTCCAACTCTGTGCGATCCCATAGTCCGCAGCCCCCCAGGCTCCCTCGTCCCTGGGATTCTCCAGGCAAGAACACTGGAGTGGGTTGCCATTTCCTTCTCCAATGCATGAAAGTGAAAAGCGAAAGGGAAGTCACTCAGTCATGACTGACTCTTAGCGACCCCATGGACTGCAGCCTACCAGGCTCCTCCACCCATGGGATTTTCCAGGCAAGAGTACTGGAGTGGGGTGCCATTGCCTTCTCCAGGAAATAGCCTAGTATCCCAAATTTTCGTTGGCCTTCAGTGGGGAAGATAATACTGTGTAAAGTTGCTAAGAACAGAAATATAAACAAAGTTCCTTTTCATAATGAGACTGTAACATTTATAGCAGAGTAGGAAGGAGCTTTTACTTTTCATCTTAGTACCACTCTCCACTGGTTTTTTGCTAACTGTGGCATCAGTTTAATTCAGTCGCTCAGTCGTGTCCGACTCTTTACGACCCCATGAATCGCAGCACGCCAGGCTCCCTGCCCATCACCAACTCCTGGAGTTCACTCAAACTCACGTCCATCGAGTCGGTGATGCCATCCAGCCATCTCATCCTCTGTCGTCCCCTTCTCCTCCTGCCCCCAATCCCCCCCAGCATCAGTCTTTTCCAGTGAGTCAACTCTTCGCATGAGGTGGCCAAAGTACTGGAGTTTCAGCTTTAGCATCATTCTGTGGCATGCTTCAGTCTAATAAGTAAAAAGTATAAACTAAAGAGCAACTACTTTAAAAGGCCCCCTTGAGTCCTAACGGCATTTCTATACAATGGAAGGCGGTGGCTCTCCGTTACCAAATCGCCCCCTCCCTTGACTTCACAGACCAACCAGCTTCACGACCAAACCAGGACTAAGCCCCTCCTCCAGTTTCGCCCCAACTGCAGACTCTACTCCCTACAAAGCGCTCCCGGCTAGGTTCCTTAACGGACAGTCTCTGCCACCAGGTCAGCTGCCGCTAGGAGCAAAGGCTTTTTAGCCAGCGCCGAACCACAGTAACCGACTACCTAATTATCAACCCGCCGGTCCGCAACAGGGCGGGCTGCACCAACGTAGCCAGTCTCAGACACCCCCGCCGCCAGCCCAATCCTCCTTACACTCCGAAGTGCGTGTGTGACACGGTATTTCCGCAGGCTATAGTCGCCAGACAAGGCTCGAAGCCGAGCGCTTGCAGGTACATCCACAGACGCTCCTTTTCGAAAGAAGTGACCCAGGCCGATCTCATCTTCGCGGTAGGCAGGGCCCGGCAAAGGAAGAAAGCACAGGCTCCAAGGACTGAGAGGGCCCCTCAGGCTTCTTCCCTAAGGGCAGCCTAAGGTGGCGGCGGCCCCTCCACTGCCAACACTTGAACCTCTCTCGTTCGGAGCCATTTCGCCTCAAATGGCCTCAAGTAGCCTGAAATTCTAAAGTCTCAGGAAAATAGAACCTCTAACTGTAGCACCGCACAGCGGCCAGAGCGAAGACACCACAAACCGAGCGTCCCGCGCTTCCGGAAGACGCCGTCCGGCTCCCGGTGGAGGACGGGCTCCCTGGGAGGATTATATCTCCCGCCATGCAATGCGCCCTCCCCTCGGTCTTTTCCGCGCAAGACCGGCGGGGAACAACAAGACCCACAAGGCTTTGCGGGGCTGGGGAACTTTTTCGCGCTTGCAAGCTTTAGCACGGCATTGTTTGGCTTCGCGCTTCCTGACTTTTTGTCTGATCTCTGTGTTTCCTTTCGCTCGTATATGCCTACTACGTCAGATAAAAACCACAGGCCGTTATTCAGTGTAGTAGAAAAGGCATTCTCAGCTATTCTCAGTATATGTGTAACCCTGAGCATGTCGCCTCATTTCTGAGCGTCGGGTCTATTATTAATAAAATCTTCTATGCCCTAAAGTGCCCTAACCCTAAAGTTCCTTTCAGCTCCTTACTTTAAGAAATCTGGCTCTCCCCTACGCATATACCTTTCCTCCGCAGCCCTGTCAATTGATGATTGCTTTCTCCTCTACATGCCGTACGAATATCAACACAACCAGACCTGGAAATGGGGTGGGTATCCTACTTATTTCTTATCACCAGTTTAGCCATTATTGCCTCACTAAAACCACCAGCTTATTTGAAATGTATGCGGTCACCCGCAACTCTTCCTTGTGGAGGTCAAGTATAAGATCTCCAGGTTGCTGGACCTTGTTCTGAAATTTCGCATTTAATTCTCTGTCTCTCCAACGTTACTCCTGTAATAATTTTTTGATGATTTCATTGTCCATGTATTGACCTTTCCAATGCCCTGGCCTCTCAGTTTCTTGACCTCTTCTCAGCACCTTAGCCCCCCTTCTCTTTGCCAGATTTATCTGGCAGAAAACAAATCACTATTGAATCAGTTCTCTGCCTACTCCATACCTGAAGTTTAGCAGTTTAATGCAATCATGATGCCTGGTGTCATCCAAAATTCATGATAACTGAAGTAGACTTTTAGGCCTGCCCTCTCCACCCTACTATTTTTCCCAAATCTCACTCTCCATACAATTATACATATATTCTTCCCTCTCTTGATCTTCCAGTATCTTCTTCCTCCTCACTCTCAATGATGAACTTTGTTCTTAGTTGATAGGTGCTTCCCAAAAAGAACCTCCATCAACAATTTACCAGTCTGCCTATATCTATGCCCATATAGTCTTCCTTGTCTCATTAATCTGGGTGATTCAGGGCATAGCTACCTAAGACCAAGCCTCTCACTCATTTGATATGCTGTATTCCTTTTCTCACACTCCAGTATTTGTCCTCTACTCTCTCCTGCATCATCAGTTCTCCCCTCAGTATATAAACATGCTGTCAATATCCTCCATACAGGCCATTACAGATTATTGAATAGCATTCCCTCTGCTATACAACAGGTTTTTATTACTACCTATTTTATATATAAGGGCTTCCCTTGTGGCTCCAGCAGAAGATGCAGGTTTGATCCATGGGTCCAGAAGATCCCCTGGAGATGGAAATGGCAACACACTCGTTTTCTTCCCTGGGAAATCCCATGGACAGAGGAGCCTAGTGGGCTACAGACTATGAGGTCGAAAAGAGTCGGACACGACTTAGTGACAAACTTTCACTGTCACTTTTCACTAAATTTTATATGTAATAGTGTGTATATTTCAATCCCAATCTCCCAGTTTATTCCTCCCCTCCCTTATCCCCTGGTAACTATGTTTGTTTTCTACATCTGTGAGTCTACTTCTGTTCTGTAAATAAGGTCATTTGTACTCTTTTTTTTAGATTCCATATATAAGTGATATCATATGATATTTGTCTGCATCTGACTTACTTGACAATCTCTAGGTCCATCCATGTTGCTGCAAATGGCATTATATTGTTCTTTTTTATGGCTAATATTCCATTGTATATATGTACTACATCTTCTTTATCCACTCCCCTGTAAATGGACATTTAGGTTGCCTCCATGTTCTGGCTACTGAAAGTTGGGATGTAGGTATCCTTTTGTTTGTTTTTGATAATACAATTTTTTTTTAATTTTGCAAGTCCTTTTAATTCTTTGGCTGCACCTGGTCTCAGTTGCAGCATGTAAGATCTAGTTCCCTGACCAGGAATAGAACCCAGGCTCTCTTCATTAGGAAGCATGGAGTCCTAGCTACTGAACACCCAGGAAAATCCCTGTTTTCAATAATATAATTGCAGTTTTTTTTCATTTCCCCTCCCCTTTTTCTTACAAGTAATCTGTTGAAGAACCAGGGCTACTTGACCTGAATAATTTTCCCTGGTCTGGATTTCACTGATTGCATCCTCATGATACAGTTCAACATGTCCCACTGTCCCTGTCCTCTGTATTCCCTTCAAATTGACACCTGGCTCCAGAGGATTGACCAGACTCATGTATGATGCCTTTGGTAACACTAGATGATGGTTGGAGTAGGCTTCTTCATCAGAAAGTATGCAATATCTGTTTATACCATTGACAGGCATTAACGCTAAGTGCCTAGATCCATAATTCACAAATAATTGCAAAATGTTGAAATTCTAATTTACCGTTTGTTACAGGCTGAATGTTTGTGTCCCCCTGCCAAAAATTTGTAGGTTGAAACCCTGTTGCTCAATGTGATAGTATTAGAAGGTTGGGTCTTTGCGATGCAATAAGGATTAGATGCAGTCATAAGGGTAAAGCCCTCATGAATGGAACTACAAGAGGGCTTGCTTCCTGTCTCTGCTCTTCCCACTACATGGTGATACACCGAGAAGCCAACTCTCTGCAACCCAGAAGGGCCTTCACCAAAACCTGACTCTGCTGCACCCTGATCTCAGACTTCCAGCCTCCAGAACTGTGGGAAACAAATATTTGTTGTTTCAACCACTTAGTCTAAGGTAATTGGTAATAGCAGTCCCAACTAAGATACCAATTTCTTTTTCATTTGTCAGAACGAATAGGAATACTTTTATGAGAGACGTTTTCCCTCATTTACTATTTGTTTACCTAGGAGTGAAGACATAAAGAAGGATAAACTCTTGATTCTTTCATTTTATTTACCAGTTTTCAAGATAATGAGTTGGTTTGCTATCATCCCCCTAAAGTGACCAATTAGATTAGGTTGTGTGTGTGTGTATATAATGATATTTTGAATCCCATCAAATGTGAACACCATCAAATCTTCAATCTACTGCAATTATTCTTATTGAAGTTCAGATTGTTCCATCTTTAGTCAATGGGAACTTCTTCAAATCAGCTTCTTTTCTACCTGAAATAGCAAGAAGTTCAAGGCTCATTTTGTATACATTTCCTGCCCCAGACCTGGAATCAGCCATTTCTTCAAGACGTACTGCTTTCTCTAGTGGGAAAAGGTATTTCAGAATTACAATCTAGACAGTAGGGCTGTTCCTCAATACTGGGCTAACCATTGTTTGTACAATTTTCTTAACTAATACTTATGTAATGCTGTTCTATGCCAGGCATTGCTCTAAGATTTTCCAAATGTTTATGCTTCATAATAAACCTACAATTATCCTTACTATTATCCTTACAGATGAGGAACTTGAGGTACAGAAAAACTAAGTTTAAGGTCATATAGCTAATAAGTGACAGGGCCAAGATTAGAACCCAGAGTCTGAGCCTTTACCCATCATGATATGCTTCCTCTCATTTGACCTGTTTTTAGTCATATGCCTACCCCCAGGCCAGAGAAAACAAAACAATCCTTGACTAACAGACCCACTGAGACAACCCCTTCTCCCCCCACCAAAAGAAATAAAGTGCTGTTACCAGAAGAAACAGTAATGAATTCGAAGAGGAAAAGAAAACAGTCCAATATATCAGTTTGGAAAAAAAAAACAACACTGATTCAAGAGCCCATTTTTTATTATAGGCATTTTGATTATTAAACTTTGAAGAATTATATAAAATAATATATAATGCACAACTAGAATCTGTTACAAAAGATTGGGTCAATCAGGGTTTCATTACAATTAAGACCAAGTAGTCAAAAAAAGAGATTAACCCCTAACAATTAATCCCTAAAGCCACAGGAATGAACACAAGCAAATATGAAGTTTAATGTGACACAAACTGTGTATTCATCAAATGGAGATTTTTCTTGTTAGTTATTCAATATTTTGCCCTGAGAAGGCTCAGGGCCATTAGCATGAGAATGATTTGGTCCATCCTCCTCTTCCAAAGCTATAATATCTGGAATTTCATCAGTCTCAGATGTGAAGTCTGTGATACTGAAATCAAGTGCCTGTAAAAAAAAAAATCTTGGATATTAAACCAAACACTAAAGAAATGAGTGGTCAATTCCAGGTGAGCTCTTAGAAACACAAATTAATACATGAACTTTACTTTCTCGAAAACTATGCTTTCTTGAAGATGTTTATAGTCTTATCCCCACAATTCATTCATGTTATAACTAAGAAACATCTCTTTACAAGGAAACCAACTAGTGGTAGAACATATGAAATGAAAGCTTTTGAAATTACAAGCTATGAAACATTTCTGGTTATTCATCTATTATTCTCCTAAAAACAATAATACTCCACTTTTCCATGTTCTGATTTCCAATACTATAAACAGTTTGGAAAATGTCTAGGAACTGAAGAAGCAAAAGGTTTTGAATAGTTGAAACAGCCATCACAAAGCCCTAGCTCTTGTCTGCATAGAGAAGGCTTTTAGGGATAAGGAGTTCAACTAACTCTTACTTTACATACAATTATGATAAGCAAAGTAGTATTTCTTAACTAACAGATGACTAGAAACAGAAAAGGTATAATAAGTTACTAAAGGCTAAATCTTGATAGTAGAGGAAAAAATCTAGCTGATTATCTAACGGAGACAAAATAACTAACAACAAAAACCCATCAAAAAACAGATGGAAGGGAGAATGAGGAGTTAGCGCTTAATAGGTTCAACCTTTATGCTTGGGATAATGATATAGTTCTGGAAATGGGTAGTGGTGATGCTGCAGAACACTGCAAATGCACTCAATACCAATGAACTGTACACTTAAGAATAGCTAAGATGGTAAACTCGACGGTATGTATGCATGTGTGCTAAGTCACTTCAGTTGTGTCCGACTCTGTGCAACCCAATAGACTCTTTAGCCCACCAGGGTCCTCTGTCCATGGAATTCTGCAGGCAAGAATACTGGAGTGGGTTGCCATGCCCTCTTCCAGGGGATCTTCCTGACCCAGCAATTGAACTCAAGTCTTTTATATCTTATGCATTGGCGGGCAGGTTCTTTACCACCAGCACCACCTGGGAAGCCCTATGTTATGTATATTTTGCCACAATATTTTTTAAAGTAGTTTTAAAATACATGAAGAGAGAATCTTTCTTTTTATTGGGTCTCTTACCTGGCTGTCTGTGGCCCTTACTGCACTTTTCCCTAAAAACCCAGGTGCTCAGAGGACAGTCCAAGACTGAGGTAAAAAGACTTCCACTATTTATTCCTGAGGCTGTTTGGGAAGATCAAACTACACTCCAGATCTTCATGAATTTTCACTTCGCAAAGATTATACCCAACCTGACACTCACAAAAGCCAACAACACTGATACACTGATGACAGTACTGATAAACTGATGCAGGGCATCAGCCAGGCAAGTCAACAATTGCAATTTTATTCTTTTAAGTCAAAAGATGTACCTTGCTCAGCTCTCTCTTCCGATCTATTTCTATTAAATGTATATTTTAATATCCACTACCAGTAGTTTTAATAAATGTAGACTAGAACAGGAAGCTACAACACAAGAAAATAGAGAGGGATTTTTTCGAGTCCTAAGCAAGCAGAAGTTTTCTCCTATCAGAGGCTAGACTGCTAGAACAGAAAACACAAGCACTTTGACATCAGTAACACATTGGACTAAATCCCTACTCTGCCACTTGTCTCTTTTTAATCTGTTTTCTCACCTGTCAAGTGAGGAAAATTCCTAATTGATTGTGTGCCAAGTGAGGAGTAAAGATTGTATGGGCCTAGCTTGTAAAAGGTACTCAATAAATAGTAGCTTTAATTCTCTTTAGTTTCTTAAATACCACCCTGTCACACACATAAACCTCCAAAGTCACCTACAGATCAGGAACTACTGGCCTAAGGTAGAGTTCTTTGCAGATTGGAGGTTCCACACTTGTGGGTTAGGAAAAAAACCTCCACCACCACCAAAAATGGGGGCTCTAGTCCGTGAGATGTTTGGGAGAACCATATGAATAATTCACCTTCCATATATCCAGAATGAGTCAGAGTATCTAATTTTCATTATTTTTGACCATCACCAAAACCTATTTGGTGGGCTTGGGAAAGAAAAGGGTGGGGGAGTAAAGAGGTAGCCATAGTCTATCAAGTTTATATGGTGAGTTTAATTTAAAATGTGGTGGTTGGGACTGCCCTGGTGGTCCAGTGGCTAAGACACTGTGCTTCCAATGCAGGGGGCTCAGGTTTGATTCCTAGTCAGGGAACTAAGATGCCACATGACATATGGAGCAGCCAAAACTTTTTTAATTAAAAAAAACAGAATGTAGTGGTTGTGCTTGACCATCTTCATAGGGTTTTCAGAAATGTGGCACAGAGAAATCACTTTGCAGATTTATAAAATAAATTCCTTTTCACTGACATAAAAAACTATGGTTGGAAGGAGTATGAGGAGACTCTTGCCCATCAGGCATTCTGGGACCAAACTCAGAATAATATGCTTATTATGAAACAAATGATATAACAACAGTCCCTCCCTGCAAAGACATTCAAGAAAACCAAGTGACCGTGCCAGGGTTCCAGGGAGTGACATCATTTTTGCAGGTTTTTCACCATACAACCATAAGAGGGCAGCACTCATTCACAAACCTCCTTGGTATTTACTAAGACAATTTTCCAGAAGGTGGCACTGCGGGTGGGGCTACTACAGAAATAAAAACAGCATCTGGGGGAATTTTACTTGCTGGTAATCGTGTATGTACAAGCAGTGCTCATAAACATGACACAGAGTCAGGAAAACAGACTGATTTTGAAATAGAAAATAATTGTGGCTCAGATGTAAAGAGTCTGCCTGCAATGCAGGAGACCCAGGTTTGATCCCTGGGTAGGGAAGGTCCCCTGAAGAAGGAAATGGCAACCCACTCCAGTATTCTTGTCTGGAGAATTCCACGATGGAGGAGCCTCCGTGGGTCGCAAGGAGTCAGACACGACTGAGTGACTAACACACATGCCTATGTTTCCTTGACATCAGTCTTAGTATTACTTACTTTCTTTGATCTGTCTCTTTAGGCAACGACAACAAAAGCAAAAGTAAACAAATGGGGACCAAATCAAACTAAGAAGCTTTCGCATAGTGAAGGAAACTTTCAACAAAATTAAAAAGCAACCTGTTGAATGGGAGAAGATACTGGGTTGGCCAAAATGTTCATTCGGGTTTTTCTGTACCATCTAGGCTTAGTCAGTTTTTTTCCCCCTCAAAATAATTGTCCTCCTTGGGGAAAGGTCTGTTAAACTTAACCTGCTAGTTTATCCAATAATAAAGCAAGGACACCATGCATTTTGAGACATGTAGACAACAAAATGACATGCCTGTAGGCACAAACTTGAGACACAAAGTCAGACAAAACCATGTCAGTGTGCTCATGGGAAAAGCAAAGTCGGTGGTGGTCTTCCAGAAGCTAAGAGAAGTCTGCTTTATACTCTTGTCTTGCTCACTTAGAACAGCTTTGAGATCTGTCTCCTTTTCATAGGCAATTCAGTAGGTACTATTACTCTTATGAAGGGGAACCAGAAACTTTACCTTCCGTATAAGGAAGCCTGTGTACAGCTGTAGTATATGAACTTTCCAATATATGAACTTTCCGACCAATCACAATCAGCCATAAAATACCACCCTTGGAGTTCTGAGGCAAATGATAGCAGGGTCCTGTCCAATTTGGATTAAAAAAGAAAAAAAAATTTAAGAGGTAGATTCTCTAGAAAAACCACTCACTAGGGACAGGCAGGCGAGGGCATGGATTGGCTCCACCCTGGAAGCCCATCAATCATGCCAGTCCACTTTTCCAGAAACCAGAAGCTCCACTTCAAGTATCTCAGGGAGCCCCTCCAACTGAGCTCACATGTCTACTGACTCCCGGAGCTACCTCAAGGGGAAAAAAATTAGTTCTCTAACTTAGTAAGGTTTGAGAGCTCATTCACGTAAGTGCACGTAAAGCTATATGCTGCTTCCTTGTTTTCATGGGGAGACAGGGCAAAGCAGGGCAGAAAAAGGAGACAAGTTTTGACTTAGACTTCGGTTCTGCTGAAGGGCAGGTCAGGCCTTCAGTATTTAGCTCTATTTCACAAGTTCTAAGATCGGCTTTTTTTGAAAAGGTTTGGCATACTGCAGCTTTGTTATGAGGAGGTCTGTATTTCCTACATAATCAACCCACACTAAGGGGATTAGAGGCCTGAACACCCTAGGCAGCAGGTAGTAGGAACTCCTTTCTACAGGGGGTTCGAAGTCTTCCTTTTTCTAATTATCTTCATGTGGTCTTCTAAAGGTACCTCACCCACCACTGAGGTTAGTGCCTTTCTACCAAAGTGACAACATGGTACATTACGTCCAGCTGGGACTGGACACTGAACAGTCTCATTCCTCACATGTGAGATGGCCCCTTAGCAAGGAATGCTGCTACTTTTACATGAGACTGATGCAGTCACTCACTCATGTGCTTCCTCTCAGCTGATTTCTTTTCAGCAAAGCAGTCAGGTACTTATGTACCTCCTTCTACTGGTTTAAAAACACGCTTTCAGGGGTCCAGTAAACAGTCAAATGAAAGGAACCACCACCACCACCTAATACCATTCTTAAAGGAACATTAGCTTTTGTTATGAAACATTCCATTTTTAACATTAGTCTTCCAATGTTTATACCAACTGCCCCCAGGCCATTTGAATTCATATGTATTAAAATCCCTGTCAAGGAGGCGAAGCAGTTTCAAGAATGCCACACAAAAAGCACATGTAACACATCGCATAAAACCAATCTATTCTGCAGTGAATTTTATTGAATTCAAAGGAGGCACTTCTTTATGAAAAAATAGAAAACCCAGGGTACACAAGCATGCATTGTGAGACAAACCAGAGTTGAGGCCTGCTCAGAGCAGACCCCAATTCATACAGCAGCCTACAGGAAGGTGTTTTTATTCAGTACAGACAGCAACAGTAAGTAGCAAAAGAATGAGGCCATAAACGCCCTGAAACATGTGCAACTTCTAGACAGGCTCTGACCACTCTATTATTCTTTTCTTTTCAGCCAATTAAGTAACAGACTTCCCTGGTGGCTCAGAGGTTGAAGTGTCTGCCTGGAATGCAGGAGACCAGGGTTCGATCCCTGGGTCAGGAAGATCCCCTGGAGAAGGAAATGGCAACCCACTCCAGTACTCTTGCCTGGAGAATCCCATGGAGGGAGGAGCCTGGTAGGCTACAGTCCATGGGGTCACAAAGAGTCGGACACGACTGAGCGACTTCACTTTCACTTTCTTTCAAGTAACAGAACTTATGCACTAATGCAGAAACTTTATAGCTCTTATGCCAGCTGGAAATGACTGAAGTGGAGACCTTTTTGCCTCATTAGCTGCCTGCCTACTTCAGAGCTGTCTAGCAGGTGTGTCAGCTCAAGAGGAGCTGTCATCTGGCTGGCTGCCCTGTGCATTGCTGACAGGGACAGGTTTAGGGTGTTTTCTACTCCGCCTGCCAGGCCTCCTGGCTGTACCTGGGGCCTGAGCACTCTCAGACTCGGTCACCTGCGGATAAAAGGGACCTACCAGCCAGTTGAGGGGTGTGTTGTTAACAAGATAATCCATCACATCATCTAAAGACTCCTTCATTTTCTACAGCTGCCCCTTGCTGGAAGCGAGGAGGCCATCAGACACTTCTTTAAAGGAGGCAGCATTGCGAAACACAGAGTAGATGTCACCAGCCATCACCCCCAAGTGGTTGGCCTGATCTTGAATGTTCTGCGGTAACCCCTGGATGTTGGACAGGAGGGTGTGGCACGTGGTCTGGAGCTGCTGAGTCAGGTTCCGGGCAATAGCAAGAGTACGTGATTCAATGTGCTGCAAGGAAGACAAGTTTAAGAATGAGCTGTGGATTCAACAGTGGTATGTGTGACTTAGTTCACGTACATTCAGCTGGGATACGTACACCACACATGTGGATTCTTTAACGTTTTAAAATTCTCACAACATCCCTGAGCGTGGCAGTATTATTTCACATTTCATAGGCAGAACATACAGTTTCCCAGGTAGCTCAGCTGGTAGAGAATCTGCCTGCAATGCAGGAGACTCTGGTTCGATTCCTGGGTGGGGAAGATCCCCTGGAGAAGGGATAGGCTACCCACTCCAGTATTCTTGGGCTTCCCTTGTGGCTCAGAAGGTAAAGAATACGCTGGCAATGCGGGAGACCTGGGTTCGATCCCTGGGTTGGGAAGATCCCCTGGAGGAGGGCATGGCAACTTCAGTACTCTTGCCCGGAGAATCCCCATGGACAGAGGAGCCTGGTGGGCTACAGTCCGTGGGGTCGCAGAGTTGGACATGACTGAGTGACTAGGTGCAGCCCAAGCAGAACATAAGCTATGCCCCAGAAAACAGCTGGAAGATGGCTGAGTTGGGATTTGAACTACCACTGAGTCTTCGAAGTTCATGGTCTTAAGCAGAAGGAACAGGGGAGACCGGACAGAAGGAAAACACCCTCCACATCGATAGGGCAACCGGAATGTTCTTTCTTCAAGTGAGATATGATATAAACAAATGATTAATGTTACTTTCAAGGCCAAGTATATATTAGCTTTCCAAAAGATAAAGAACCACTTTCTAGGACTACAATATGATATTTCTTCTGTCTGGAACATTCACCCCTTTAATGCCCTTTCACCTAGTTTATTCACTCCTTAGGTCTCAACTGACCACTCATCTCTTCCAGCAAACCATCTGACTCACCCATCCTCACTCCAAGGTTGAGTTAGTACCCTTCCTACAAAGCATTCTCATAGCAACTCTATTTATACTATCAAAAAAAACCCACTATGGCAGTAAAGATACCTGTATTCACTTAGCTTGTACCTTTTATGAGGGAAATGCCTGTTTCTCAGGTAGCTGTGTCCTGATTGGGACAACATACCTATCTGTAAGTTGTTAAAGTCACTGCCCATTTTTGCTTCTATCATATAACAAGCAACTTATGTATCCTGTATTGTTCAACTTTTGCTAGAGAAGAATATTCTAAGAGGAATAATAAGAACACTGAGATGCCTGGTAAGAATTGCTACACAATCTGTAGTGGATGACTCTGTCCCAGTTGTCTCACCTCAGCACAGTGGGATTCATCTGTATCATCGTAGCTGATGCTTCTCTTCCACTCCAGCCAGGACAGATAGAGCTTATCATGAGCATCCTGAATCTTCTGGTTGGCATTATGCACATTCTTCCTGGCAAGTTCAATCTAGAACATGTCGGAAGAAGACAAGAACCAACTAATAGATATTCATATTAGCCTGTTCTCAGGTCTATGATGTAAACCAGCCATCATCAATTCTTACAGAAATTCTTGGTATTTAAGGAGATATCTCTGATAGCGTATCAGAGATAGCACTGTTCTGTTCTGCCCTGTGTTAGTTGCTCAATCGTGTCGGATTACGTGTCGGATTATTTGGGACCCGGTGGACTGTAGCCTGCTAGGTTCCTCTGTCCATGGGATTCTCTAGGCAAGAATACTAGAGTAGGTTGACACTCCCTGCTGCTGCTGCTGCTAAGTCGCTTCAGTCATGTCCGATTCTGTGCGACCCCATAGACAGGAGCCCACCAGGCTTCCCCGTCCCTGGGATTCTCCAGGCAAGAACACTGAAGTGGGTTGCCATTTCCTTCTCCAGTGCATGAAAGTGAAAAGTAAAAGTGAAGTCACTCAGCCGTGTCCGACTCTTAGCAACCCCATGGACAGCAGCCCACCAGACTCCTCTGTCCATGGGATTCTCCAGGCAAGAGTACTGGGTGGGGTGCCATTGCCTTCTCCGTGCCATTCCCTACTCCAGGGGATATTCCCAACCCAGAGACTGAACCTGAGTCTCCTGCATTGCAAACAGATTCTTTCCCATCTGAGCCACCAGAGAAGCCCAAGAGCATTGTTACTCGTTATCAATATGTATAAGTCAGCCAAGCAGCCATAGGACTTTACCGCCTCTTATTTATTAAACCACTATCTCCAATTTCCCTCTGGTTTAACACAGGTATGGCAACTGCAGGCAACTGAAATTTAACATGTATATAATATAATGAAAGAGAAAGGAACTTAAACTTCCTCTTCCCTGCTGCCAGCCACCTGCTCCCCCTTCCAAGAGTAAACTGGTTTCTAACGGCTGAACGATGCATGCTGTTCGATAACTTGGCAATCCTTCAAGGCTACTCAGTAGTCTTTTGTGATGTGTCAATGTAATCAGTCTATTAGTTGACGTGCACTGTTTACACTCTTTTGCAACTCTGAATGAATATACATTTCTGGAAGAAAAGCTGCTCCAGGCACAGGTGTGTCTCTTTAACTTTCCTCTTTCCCTTGAATCCTCCAGAAGTGCAAAAACACAAGTATACCTCTCCTCTACACCATCGCCCACAGAATCTAGCTTTGCAAATGCCACCAGACAGGAAAGGAAATCAGTAATCTGACCACTCAGAGTAAGATTAACACCGTTTCATGTATTCAGCTAATTATATACTTCCTTTTCTGTGAGTTTTCTATATACTCTTGGCCCATTTTTCTACTGGCTTGTTCACAAGGTAAGATTAAAATTCTTGGGATTTTATGATTTCATTTATCCTAATCCCAGAGATAAATGAACTCACTTCCGCTACCTTTAAATGAAGTTGTACTCACCAGGTTGAAGGTGGAATGGAGCTGAGAAATGGTCTCCTGGCCTCTTTGCTTAGCTTCTTCAATCCTGCAGAGGGCCTGCTGGTAGGCCCGTGAGCGAAGCTTGGTGGACAGAGATCCCAGTCTAACATAGTAACTCGGCTTCTGAACCATATCAAATCCTTCCACTTTTTTGGCTTCTTTTTCTGAAGTTTTAAAGAAGGGGGGGGCGGGGAATGGAAGCCTTAGGGATCACAGCTCTAAGTGCTCTAAGTGACAAGGCCTAAACTCTTAACTTGGATCTTGTCTTCGTTGATTCCACCCACCCATCTGGTATTATCCACCCCTTTACCCAAGATGGCGCCTATCTGCTGTAGGGCTTGGCAACCCAAAACACATCACTGTGACATGTCATTGACACAGGTCTCTTCCCACCAGAGTGTCTTCCCTGGCACACAGTAAGCACTAAATATTTAATAATCCCAGACAGTAGCCCACAAAGGGCAATCCATTTGCACAAAGTATTTCTTTAGGTTAATTTCTCTGGAAGTTTCAAAAGTTACTATGTACAAAAGAATCCACCTGCAATGCAGAAGACCTGGGTTTGATCTCTGGGTTGGGAAGATTCCCTGGAGAAGGGAAGGGCAACTCACTCCAGTATTCTTGCCTGGAAAATCCCATTGACAGAGGAACCTAATGGGCTACAGCCCATGGGGTCACAAAGCACTGGACACAACTGAGCAACTGAGAACCCACACATGCGGACAGTGGGGGTGGGATGGGGGAATGGAGACTAACTGTCAACAGGCATGAAAGATCATGAGCTTTACTCTTTGGGGATGACAGAACTTTTATATTTGGGGGTGATAAAAATATTCTACAACTGGATCGTGGTGAGGCTCATGCAACCAAAAATGTAGAAGGAAAACAGGTGAATTTTTTGGCATAAAAAAGTATATCTCAATGAAGCTGTTTAGAAAAATTGCTCTAAGATACACTGGAAGAAGTTCCTTGGTGGCCTAGTAGTTAGGGTTCTGGACTTTCACTGCCGTGGCCCGGGTTCAATTCTTGGTCAGGGAACTGAAATCCCGTAAGCTGCATGGCATGGCAAAAAAGGAAAGATACAAAACATTATTTCAAGGCAAAAATCCAATTACCTAGTTCATCCTTAGTAAGAGGGAGGTACTGGTCGACCAGCAGCTCCGATTTGGTGAGTGCATTTTCTACTCCACTGCTCATCAGCTGCATCATCCGACTTCCTAGGACGGTGTTAATGCTGCCACTGACCACGGACTTGGTCTTCTCCACACTCCCAGTCACAGCTCCCTTGGTCCTGTCCACCACCCCAGTGATTGTGCTGGTCACAGAATCCTTGGCCCCCGTCACAGTCGTCGTCACAGCATCTTTTGCCCCAGTCATAGCCCCTTTGGCATTGGCCACAACCTATGGGGAAAAAAAGCAGGCCATCTGGCTGGTGAGAAACATGGGCATAGATACCTATAGAAAGGTCTTAACTAAGGCAGCACAGTTGAAGAGTTAAAGGATGAGTCTGGCCCTTTTACTTTCTAGTTGTGGGTCTTGGACAAGTAACTGAGAGTTGATGAGCCTCAATTTTCTTAACAGGTATAAATGCCCTACCTGCTACCACTCAAAGGTTGTCAGAAGACCAAAAGAGGGAAATGGATAAAAAACTTGTCGAGGTTTTTCTCTTTCTTTGTTTTAAACTAGATGAACCTGTAGTGAGGCACAAGTGGGACTCCAGAGAAAAATGGCATTTTCCATTGACATGCTTCTACTGAGCCCCTCATACATGCCTCTAAGCAGAGACACAGGTATCATGCACACTGCCCCAGGCTGACACACAGGCAGATGTACCAGTTCCCCATTCTACTGGCTGTGCTCTCAGATAACAAGTAAGAAAAGGTTCTATTCACCACCTCTGCATTTATCCAATACCACATAAGACTCAGTGATTTAAGGAAGCAATTTCACCTGCAGAGATGAAGCCACAAATTTAACAGAGATCAGACTAAAGTCTGGCCCAAAGGTGGATACCTCATCTCTGCTTCTTAAGACAACATGATAACAGTTCAGGAAGTAAGAGAGTGGCCATTACTCTTTCAAAAATATATTCAAGGCTGGAACAAATAAGTACTGCCTGTTTGTGGCCTGCAACAGTCTGTATTAAACAGATAAAACTTAAAAAATGTGAGGTGGCAAGCCTCAGCACTCTTGTCCCAAGCTCACCTGATTTGTTGGCTGATTCAGAATAGGCAGCTTCTCCTCAATCCTGTCTAGCCCCTTACAGGCATAGGTATTGGCAACAGCAACTAGAAGAATCACAAATGGTGAAAATGTTAATAGTCTGGTAAGAGTGAACACATAACTTGAACCTTTATTCTTACTATGGAAAAACAGCAAAAAATATTTATTTTAATTTACCACACAATACTTTGTCTGGTTTCTCCAGTTCAGAAAGGAGATCCTTGCCAGGTTTCCAGCAGCTTCCTTCTACTGACAGGGAAATAACGATGTATGTGTGTGGTGGGGGTAGGGGAGCAGCAAGCTGAGGCAGTGACAAGCCAACAAGAAAGGTGGCCAGGAAGCCTCTTCCTCATCAGTTGTCCCCTAAGGTTAAAAGAAGCCAGGCTTCACCACTCCTCATTCAGGGAATGAGGCATCTGAAAACCCTCAAAATTAGCATTTCCATGCTAGTCTAATCTCTGCTGCTGCTGCTGCTGCTGCTGCTAAGTCGCTTCAGTCGTGTCCAACTCTGTGTGACCCCAGACAGCAGCCCACCAGGCTCCCCCCATCCCTGGGATTCTCCAGGCAAGAACACTGGAGTGGGTTGCCATTTCCTATCCAATGCATGAAAGTGAAAGTGAAGTTGCTCAGTCGTGTCCAACTCTTCAAGACCCCATAGACTACAGTCCACCAGGCCCTCCATCCATGGGATTTTCCAGGCAAGAGTACTGGAGTGGGGTGCCATCGCCTTCTCCAAGTCTAATCTCTGCCTACACTTAATTCAGTAGGTGGCAGTATATTTGGGGTTATCACCAGGAAACAGTGTGCTAACAGCACCCTGGATCTCCCTAACGAGACCCAGAGTTTAGTCCAAGCTCCCCCACCGACGCCCAACATTTGCAGAGCAGCAGAGTTGGAAAGCTGATTTCCAAAAGGCTCCCCATAATCCTAAAAGTCCATGATGGAATAATTTGAGAGAATGATTTAACCCCTTATTCCAAAGCAGATAATAAATGTGGAGAAACGGAAAATGCCACTCCTAGGTATATATATGAAAGAACATATGTCCACACAAAAACCTGTGTACAAGTGTTTGCATTAGCATTCATTGCTCATGATAGGCAAAAGTTAGAAGCAACCCAAACATCAACTGATGAATGAAAATGATAAATCCACACAACAGAATATTAAATTATTCCATATTCAAAAGAAATGAAATACTGAGATGATGCTACAATTTGGATGAAATTTGGAAACATTACGCTAAGTGAAAGCTAGCCAGTCACAAAGGACCACATGTTTTATGACTCCATTCTTATTACATGTCTAGGATATGCAAATCTATAAAGAGAAAATAGTAGTTGCCTAAGGTGGGGGAAGAGGGGGAGGTTGGTGGAGTGATTGAGAATAAGGTTTCTCTTTTTTTAAAAAAACATGGTAAAATAAACAAAACAAACTTCACCATTTAAACTATTTTTAGGTGTACAGTTCACTGGGACTCACAATATTGCTCATTCATAATACTGTGCAACCATTACCACTCTCATTTCCAGGACTTCTTCCTCACCCCAAATAGAAAGTGGAATGAGGTTTCTTTCTGGAGAGATGACAGTGTTCTAAAATTGATCATGGTGATGCCTAAACAACACTGTGTATATACTAAACGCCACTGAATGGGACACTTTGAGTGGGTAATTTGTACACTGATTTATTTTTAAAGCAGTTCATGTATACTGTGCAGTCCCAAGGAAGTCAGTTATTTCAGTTTACTCACTGATTCCCTGTTTGATCTCACTTGCCAACACAGAAACATCTCTGGGGAATTTCTTTTTTTTTTTTAATATCATATTTGCTGTTGCTCTGAAGCAAGCCTTCTATAACAATGAGCATCACCTGGCAGTTCTCAGAAAAGGCAGTATGTGTCTCAGGAAAGGCCGAGGATTCCCTGACTGATGAAAGCTCAGGGCGTAAGGCTAGCCTTCATTATTCAAACCAGCTTTGGGCTCAGTCGCAGTGACTATATGGGACTAAATTTTGAGGCCAAAATGAACACTCACTTTGTGGCTCTAACTTTTGGATGATTGGCAGCGCGCTGGTCACAGCCACAGAAGTGATGGTCTTCATGCCCTTCTCTGCCATCTCACACAGAGACTTCAAGTAAGGATGCTGATCCTTTGTACTGATGTAAGCCGAGGACACCAGATCATACGTGGAGCTCACCAAGGGGAGGTTGGCCACCCTGGTCACCACACTCTGTAACCAAGAGGGAGGGAGGAGTTAAGGTCTATAAAACATGGCTGGTGGGGAAAGGAATTAAGAATCGACCGTCTATTTATAAATCATACCAGTTGTGGTTCAACTGCAACAGATGCCATCTTTCTTGCTGGAGAAAGAAGAAATCTGCAGAAGAGAGGCTTATTTCAGAACACTGTGACAAGATTCCCAGATTAATGCTCCAACCCCAGGTTTCAAGTGAGCAAAATTCAAGATACAGTCAGTGGAGTCTGAACTGCTCCCACCCTCTGACTCTCAGAGGTCTCCCCTGAGCAAACAAGTCCTGAAAGAAGGCTTCAAAGCTCACGGGTACAATATACCAACTTGAAGTGTTCAATTCAATGCCTTCCCCACCGGGACATTAGAGACACCTTTTGAAGAAAAACATCTATCCACAAAAATGCTAACCAGGTAACATGCATGTAAAAACTAGGGAGATATTTCAAGGAGAAGGTATCTTGGGCAGTCAGGCCGATCAAGATGGAGCACTTTGGGGTGGGGGTGCGGAGAGTCAAACTTTTCTTGTCAAAGAACCGAAACAAGTTCAAGGGACATTAAGCACAGGGGATAAGGAGGTGCTCCAAGGATCAAGAAACTTTTCAGGGAGTTTTTAAATGTCACTTTAGTGTCCCCAACGGCCCACACCTACACAAAACAGCCTCACTGGTAAGCAGCAGGGCTGGGAAGGCAAGAACCAATCCCTTCGGAGCCACTCTGCGGCAGAGAGTTCCAATTTAACAAGAAATGAGAACCACGCCGAAGGCGGAAATCAGGCGCCAGTTATCAATAGCCCGTCCGCGTACCCCACAAAATTCATCTTTAAGACGATTTTCTCAGGCGTTTCCTTTTAAATAATGTCCTCTGGGGTCGATTGGAAACTGCTAGCCCCAACCCAACCAAGAAGCTACAAACGCACCAGGGAAGCGAGCAGAAAAGCAAGCCTCGATCAAGGAACAAAAGGGAGGGTGGAAACGCAGGGCCCAGACACCGCCCCTTCCCAGCCCGGGTCCCGAAACCGCCGCGAGGCGAGCGTCCGGCCCGAATCCCGCGTTGGCCGAGCCACAGGGACCGCAGAGGGGCGCGCACCCACCAGCCAGCAGACGCCCAAGGACGGAGGTCCGGCGAGTCTGTGCTGCGTTCACAGCTCACTGACCAGCGCGCCGGAATATATACCCGCCCCGCCCCCGCCCGCCCCCGTGCCACGTGACCCCCGGCCCTTGGCCGGGGCGTAGGGGGCGGCCCTGCCTGGATCAAGAGTGCTAGGGATCCCCGTGCGAAAATGCGGCGGGTGCCCACGCTGGCTTTGTGGTTTCGTAAAAGGAAGTGGGGCCCCGGAGGCTCAGCGGTAAAGAATCCGCCTCTAATTCAGAAGATGAGGGTTCAATCCCTGGGTCGGGAAGATGCCCTGGCGAAGGAAATGGCAACCCACTCCAGTGTTCTTGCCTGGAGAATCCCATGGACAGAGGATCCTGGCGGGCTACAGTCTATGGCACAAAGAGTCGGACACTACTGAACGACTCAGCCACCAAAAGGCAGCAGAGGAGTTGCCGCGAGGGACTCACTGTAACTAACCTGTTAATTTCCACCAGTTCTGGGAATAGAATTGTCTTTAAAAATGGAAACAATGGCGTTTGGACTGCTATTTATAGCAAACAAATAACTTCCAAAGTGTTGTGAAATTCTAAAGGATGACGGACCTGTTGAGAGGGCTATTGTGTTGCTCTTTTTACTTTAAAGTCAGTTTCTTCAACATCTGTCTAAAGTTGAATTGGAATTTCCAAAAAGGCCTTGAGAATATACTCTTCCAGCAAGACTAAAACCCAAATCACTGCGGTCTGATAGCTGCCTAAGTTTACTATGCAAATAGCTTTTTGTTTGTTTTTAATTAAAGGATGATTGCTTTACAATATTGGGCTGGTTTCTGCCCTACATCAACATGAATCGGCCATCAGTTCAGTTCAGTTCAGTCGCTCAGTCTTGTCCGACTCTTTGCGACCCCATGAATCGCAGCACGCCAGGCCTTCCTGCCCATCACCAACTCCCGGAGTTCACTCAGACTCACGTCCATCAAGTCCATGATGCCATCCAGCCATCTCATCCTCGGTTGTCCCCTTCTCCTCCTGCTCCCAATCCCTCCCAGCATCAGAGTCTTTTCCAATGAGTCAATTCTTCGCATCAGGTGGCCAAAGTACTGGAGTTTCAGCTTTAGCATCATTCCTTCCAAAGAACACCCAGGGCTGATCTCCTTCAGAATGGACTGGTTGGATCTCCTTGCAGGCCAAGGGACTCTCAAGAGTCTTCTCCAACACCACAGTTCAAAAGCATCAGTTCTTCGGGGCTTAGCTTTCTTCACAGTCCAACTCTCACAGAATCGGTCATAGGTACACACAAGCCCCCTCCCTCTTGAATGTCAGTCCCCCGAAATGGCTTTTTTTTTTTTTAAGTTGAGAGATAAGGGCTCTTTTTTCTCTTTTTTTTGTTTTTGCTGTTGTTTTTGTTTGGGGGAGTACTTTACCTTTTTTTTTTTTTTTTTTAAGAAACAAATCTTCAGCGTCTGAGTCCTGGTGTTTCCTTGTGTAAAAGGGAAGGACTTGAATCATGATGTGAGTGTGCAACTGCCCCAAGCCGGGTAGGGGGTTCTCTGGACCCCGGAGTGAGTGGGCTGGTTATCTGCTGACATCGCCGGAGGCCTCAGCCTCCCAGCTCTTTCCCAGGGAAGATAAAGGAGAAAGGAGAGGTGGGAGGTGCGAGGGAGAAGTGGGTCAGGTCCTCCGCCTCGGCTTCTGGAATCTAGAGCAAGAGGAGGCAGCTGGTGAGTAGGCAGGAGCCTGGAGGCAGGCTGTGTTTGTCAAGCTGCACAGTTTGAACTGTGGGAAACACTCAAAGGCATTTACCTTAATTACTTAACTGAGGTTGCAGATACAGAGATACTGTGCATATTTAAAGTTCCAAACTGACCCATGGAAAAAATGTATCCCTCATACAGGACTGTAGTCATCTAGAGGCCCCCAGCAAGAAAATCTAAATATTGTGTCTTCTTTCCCCTCCTACACACACCAGGTCATTCAAAACAAAATACACTACTACCATGAAATAACTGTTAGGAAGTCCAGATTTTTTATGTCCCTCTTCTCCACCGCCCCCCTTCCCCACCCCCGCCCATTGACATTTTCAATGCTTCAGTCAGTTCAGTTCAGTTCAGTCACTCAGTCTTGTCCGACTCTTTGTGACCCCATGGACTGCAGCACACCAGGCCTCCCTGTCCATCATCACTCCTGGAGTTTACTTAAACTCATGTCCATTGAGTCAGTGATGCCATCCAGCCATCTCATCCTCTGTTGTCCCCTTCTCCTCCTGCCTTCAATCTTTCCCAGCATCAGACTCTTCAAATGAGTCTGTTCTTCGAATCAGGTGGCCAAAGGATTGGAGTTTCAGCTTCAGCATCAGTCCTTCCAATGAATATTCAGGACTGATCTCCTTTAGGATGGACTGCCTTGCTGTCCAAGGGGCTTTCAAGAGTCTTCTCCAACACCACAGTTCAAAAGCATCAATTCTTTGGTGCTCTGCTTTCTTTATAGTCCAACTCTCACATCCATACATGACTACTGGAAAAACTATAACTTTGACTAGACAGACCTTTGTTGGCAAAGTAATGTCTCTGCTTTTTAATATGCTGTCTAGGTTGGTCATAACTTTTCTTCCAAGGAGCAAGCATCTTTTAATTTCATGGCTGCAATCACCATCTGCAGTGATTTTTGAGCCCCCCAAGATAAAGTCTCTCACTGTTCCCACTGTTTCCCCATCTATTTGCTATGAAGTGATGGGACCGGATGCCATGATCTTAGTTTTCTGAATGTTGAGTTTTAAGCCAACTTTTTCACTCTCCTCTTTCACTGCTTTAAGCGCTCAACTTACCTTTTCCTTTTCTTTTTGCTGTTCCATTTTTGTTGGTGCGCTAAGCAGATGTTTAGTGTTCCTCTTGTTAATCTATCCCCATCCTGATGTAAAAATAGCAGAAATCTGTGTGATGATGGTGAGGTGTTTTTTTCAGTTTGTTTTTTAACTTCTCACTAGTCTGAGCTCTTATTTTGCAACAGAAAACTTTTGCCCTTTCACCTACATATGCCTCCATCTCTTTTTAATTTTATTTTTAAATATAAAATATTTATTTTTTAATAATAAAAAATTATTTTATTTTCCTCCTCATAGGGGAGGCTGAAGGGGCTTGAGGAAACCAGCAATTAGGTTGATTAGGTCCCACCTAATCTTTTTTTTTTTCCCCTAGACTAGAAAGTACGAGAGACTTTGCTGAAGGAGACACATTTCTTAGAGTTTGTACTTTAATGTATTAGAGAAGGAAATGGCAACCCACTCCAGTGTTCTTGCCTGGAAAATCCCAGGGATGGGGGAGCCTGGTGGGCTGCCATCTATGGGGTCACACAGAGTCGGACACAACTGAAGTGACAGCAGCAGCAGCAGCGGCAACTCAACCTGGGTGTATTAATGATACAAAATAATAGTAAGAAAAAAAAAGAAGAAACGTGAAATCTGCCTTGAAGTTTCCTTTTCCAGAAGTGGGGCAACTGCTTCCTTCCCCACGCTTATGGTTTTTCTTCCCTCCCTCAAAGGCACTGTATGCTCTTCCAGCCACCTGTATCCTCCACTCCATGCTGTGCTCTCTTCCTCACAGACCTCTCTCTCTCTGGACAAACCCTCGTTCCCTCTGCCTGGAGTGGTTGCCCGTCTGGCAAGCTCTACTTCTCTGTACCACTCAGCCCTTTATAACTGTGAGGCCCTCCTCAGCCCAAGATTATTAACTAGCGAGAGTAGAACTGGCTCTCAAACCAGGTATGTCTGACTGTAGAACTGACACTTTATCATTACTTGATGTTGTGCTTAGGCAGTAAATACGCTTGACCCTCAATGCCTGTAAGATGTAGGAGTTAGATGACATCTAGTGTTCCTTTCAGCTGTCCGAAAACTAACAGTACCTTACCTCGTTTATAGCTTTATTATGTCCTTCAATAAACATGTCAGCCCAGACAGGTGCTTTTTCCTATTCCCTTGTCACAAGGCAGCCTCATCCAAACACAGGGGAAATATTACTCTGTTCATTTCTTCTTTATACTTGAGCTTGAAATTAGATAAAACTACCTTTCTCATTGCGGCTACCCTAGTGGCTCAGACAGTGAAGAATCCACCTACAATGCAGGAGACCTGGGTTCAATCCCTGGGTTGGGACGATCCCCTGGAGAAAGGAACAGGAACCCACTCTAGTATTATTGCCTAGAGAATCCCCATGAACAGAGAAGCCTGGCAGGCTACAGTCCATGGGGTCGCAAAGAGTCAGACGTGACTGAGCAACTAAGCAAACCTTTCTCATAGCCCAGAGACAAAGATAGTGGGTCACAAGTAATGAGTCATGAAGCCAGATGATTTCTGTTTTGAACAGTTCAAACCCCATGCAATCTGGTCACCAGCAGGAAGAGTTACTTGGATGACCCAATTAATCTACCTTCTTACTCACCCCTGAACTTGATACTCCACCATCTTTTATTCTCCTCCAAGTACCTTTGGGTGGAAAACACAATTCCTTTTACACATGGACTTCTTCTTGAGTTGGTTTCCAAACAGACCACCCTCCTCCTCCTGCCCGACTGAACTTCACATCTTTTAGCCTGCCAGGGTCCCTTCCCTTTTCTCTTTTATATAGGTAACTCAAGAAAAAGCAAGAAAGTTGATCAAATTTAAAGTCTATTTCTCATCTAACTTATTTTCCCCTCCATCTTGTATCTCCTTATAGGTTTGAGATTTTATAAATGAAAATTATCCTGGGATGTCACAATTTCATGCATTCTTATTCTCTTTAAGTGAATATAATTAATTAATTTAGAATATAGCTTACTTTCTTTTTTGTATTTATATCCAGTTTACTCCCCACCACACACAAAGGACATAAATTGCCTTACAAATTACGTAAAATACAGAAGAATACATTTTAAATAAGTAAGAAAAATAATATTAAGGCGAACAAATTAAGATGAAGCTTCTTGCTTTTATTTTATCATTATATCAGGTAATTAATGCTTATATTAGGAGAAACTCAGTGATTCCCCACAAATGAAGAAATGGTTTCTAAGATAGTAATCTATTATATGGGGATAAGGTGCCAGTGCTGGAGCTTATCATTTACAATAAGCTCTTTTGTATACAGCATGATACCGTGGGGAAAAAACATTGAATTCAGAATCCCAATTTTTGTTTTCAACTTTACTGAGATACTATAAACATATAACATTGTTTAAGCTTAAAGTATACAATGTAGTGATTTTATATATGTATATACTGAAAAAGAATTACCACAGGAAGGTTAGTTGATATATCCGTCACCTCATACAGTTAGAATTTCTGCATTGAGAATCTTTTTTTTTTTGGCTTCACCTCACAGCCTGTGGGATCTTAGTTGCCCGATCAGACCAGTGATGGAACCCCTGCCCTCTGTAGTAGATGTGCAGAATCTTAACCGCTGGACCGCCAGGGAAGTCCCGAGAACTTAAAAAATCTACAGTAGGGGAGCAAAATTTGCCACACCAAAACGTGTTTATTTGGCATGAGGACTGATTTAGGCTGATTTTTTTTTTGGCCTGATTTTTTTTTTTTTTTTATTTTTAAGAATCAAAATACTCGGAAGACTCACCCATGTTTTACCTCTCGCTTAGCTGCCTATAAGGAAAGCTGACCACTACAGAATTGGTGCTTGTGAACTGTGGTGCTGGAGAAGACTCTTGAGAGTCTCCTGGACTGCAAGAAGATCCAACCCATCAATCCTAAAGGAGATCAGTCCTGAATATTCATTGGAAGGACTGATGCTGAAGCTGAAACTCCAATACTTTGGCCACCTCATGTGAAGAACTGACTCATCTGAAAAGACCCTGATGCTGGGAAAGATTGAAGGCGGGAGGAGAAGGGGATGACAGAGGATGAGATAGTTGGATGGCATCACTGATTCAATAGACATGAATTTGAGTAACCTCTGGGAGTTGGTGATGGACAGAGAAGCCTGGCAGGCTACAGTCCAGGGGTCACAGAGAATCAGACATGACTGAGCAGCTAAACAACAAATATATATATATATATATATATATATATATATATATATATATATATATATATACATGCTAAGTCACTGAGAAAGTCACTCAACTATCTCAGTCAAAGAAAGTCAGTTCCCAACCTCAAGGCCTAATAACCCCAGGAACATACAATTTGGGAGTTTGGAGAGCATGGTAGTTTGGTTTGCAGGATGAGTGCCCTCTGTCCTTGTTAACCTAAGTAGCTCTGCTTGGAGGCCATGATCCACAGTGTATTCAGGTCAGGAACAGTCAGAGCTTGACCACAGGAAAATAAAAGCAGGTGAATTATTTTCTGTGGGCCCCCCACCTACTCTTTGAACCCCTTTTCTCCTCCTTAAAGAATCCTCCTTTCCCTGGGTGCTTGGAGTCTCCCTTCTGTAGTATCCTCCCCAACACATGCTCCAATCCTAACAAGCCTATGTTCTCAACTAAAAATTCAAATGCATTTTATTCTTTTTTTAGTTTTTATTTTTATTTATTATTTATTTATTTGGCTGCTTGGATTCTTCATTGCAACCCAAGGGATCTTTGATCTTCATTGCAGCATGCAGGATCTTTAGTTGCAGCACATGAACTCTTCATTGCTGCACATGAGATCTAGTTCTGCCCAGGGATCAAACCTAGGCCCACTGCATTGGGAACGTGGAGTCTTAGCCACTGGACCAGGGAAGTTCCCTCAAATGCATTTTGTAAATGTATTCAAACCTAAATGCTAAAGACTAACTTATTTAGTGCCCTCTCCTAGGGGTATTTACAAGTTAATAAAAATCTATTTTTTTAAACAATTTACAAAATATGTTCTCATGTAGAATAGGAAGGACATGCTGTTCCTATTCTGTGCTCTGATTCAGAGTCACTTGTCCAAGGTTACTATAGTTTGTAAGCAATAGAATTAAGTCATAGATCCTGTCTACAACCTTGTGACTATATCATGCTCTCTCTGAAGGATAAATGTGTAAATGTCTCCAGTGTTTGTTGCATGAATATTAAAATAAAGAACAAGAGGGAATGAGATAGTAAGAAAGAAACAAGGAGAAGAAAAATGAAAGAGCGATCAGGGGCATTTCTTTAAGGGACTAGAAAGGACTTGTTCTATGTGAAATTATGAAAGTCTGCCCCCAATACACATACACACTTCCATATACTATCTACGTGTCAGTTCTCAGGCTTGAGCAGTTCTCAGGCTTGAACAGCAAGCCTGTGGATAAAATGTTTACTTCTCTTTTGCTCTTTCTCAGGAATTAAGAATCATAGGCCATTTTAACTTTGGATCGTCAAGTCCAGATGATATACCTAGAATTTTATTTTTTTAATTTTAAAAATAACTTTAGAATGTTTTTTATTTATTCATTTATATTGTTTGGCCTCACTGCACTAGAGGTAGGACCTTAGTTCCCCAACCAGGGACTGAACCTGCGCTCCCTGCAGTGGGAGCCCAGAGTCTTAACCACTGGACCACCAGGAAAGTCCCAACTCTAGAACTTTAGTGTAGGAAGAGATTCTACTGATCATCTAATCCAGTGGGTCTATGTGCAATAGCTTGGGGTACAGGTCTTCAACCAAGCACCTTCCCCTGGGGTGACTCCTTCATCAGTTTTGTTGAAGGTGAAAGATGTGGGGCCAGCTCCCCTTGGAAAGTGGTTCTGTGGGCCTGGCTTCATTTTTGTAAAAATGCCTGATCCTTCCATTTCTTTGAGTTCTCTGTTGGTCAAGAGCAAGGAGGGAAGTAAGGGTAGGAAAGGGGTGGTTTTGTGTTTTGTTTACATATGCTAATTTTGGAAAGATGACTGAGCCAAAAGTTTGGGAGTGACAGCTACTATATTTAGGGTCAAACTCCACATTCCAGTTCTAGAATTAGATTTGGCAAAGATGTTTTTCCTAGGTTGGCTTTTGACAGAACCAACATAAGCAGTCCTTAAAGACTCAACAAACAACTGAGGAAACTGTGGGAAACATGGCTTTACCAGCCAGGGCCACTGCCATTTCCAGAATCCTGACACTCTCTGAGCTGCAGAATGATACTTGCAAGATCAGGATCCATGTTGTCAGCCATGTACGGGTCATTTCTTTTATCTGAGCCAATTAATCAAAGTTCCGCATTTCATTTAATATTTCTTTACGGAAAAATCCAAAAAGCTTCACTGAGTAAAGACAGGATATATCATGATCCACAGTTCAGCCGACATGCACAGCTACATTACTAGAAATGTTACAAAGTCCATCAAGGATTCAGAAATGATCTTCAAAAATTTAAGACCACAGTGATAGGAATAGTCCTGATATTATTTTAACAGATTTGTAAAAAAATAATAATAGTAATAAAACAATCTGTCTTTGATGATCTTTACATGTTAGAATACTGAAATTAAAAAAAAGGAAAATAGACATGTGACCCAAAGTTATGCTGATGAGAATCACGTCTGTGGTAGCAACATTACTTTTCCAATACTCTGCTGCTGCTGCTGCTGCTAAGTCGCTTCAGTCGTGTCCGACTCTGTACGACCCCATAGATGGCAGCACACCAGGCTCCCCCGTCCCTGGGATTCTCCAGGCAAGAACACTGGAGTGGGTTGCCATTTCCTTCTCCAACGCATGACAGTGAAAAGTGAAAGTGAAGTCGCTCAGTCGTGTCCGACTCTTTAGCCCCCATGGACTGCAGCCACTCTGGAAATTTTCATTTCTGGCTTTAGCAAACTGAAATCACTCTAGTCTACAGTCCAAGGAGAAGCGAAAGTGAAAGTCGCTCAGTCGTGTCCGACTCTTTTCAATCCCATAGAATAATCTATGGAATTCTCCAGGCCAGAATACTGGAGTGGGTAGCCATTCCCTTCTCCAGGGGATCTTCCCAACCCAGGGATCGAACCCAGGTCTCCCACATTGCAGGCGGATTCTTTACGAGCCGAGCCACCAGGGAAGACCAGGAGAAGAAACAGAAGGCCATTTTTCTGAAACTGAAATACAGATCAGCTAGCTACTGCCACCCACCCTAAACTCTTACACTGATCTCTTAGATTTTGATTAGATATAAAAAGAAGGTAATGGAATATGGACTCAAAAACTGTCCCCACTCCCTAGGTTAAGGAGCTTCAGGCTGGCTTTACAGGTCATAATATATAATCTTGGAAATATATGTATGTAGGTAATACAGAGCTATTTTTTAAAATAAATTGAATGTCATGCATATAAGACATCTTGGTTTTTTATTCCTCTTCCACTCAAATTTCCTCAAAAAATGTAAGTAAAAAGAATACCATTTGACAGAATGTGAATTTAAATAAGCAAAGCAAACTAATTTATTATCTCCTCAATCTGTAGTTAACAGAATATATTTACATAAAGAAACCTCATAGCTCTATGTGTGTTTATGCAGAAGATAAGGACTACAGATATCTAGAACCCTCAAGCTTGCCAACAAGACTGAATAAAAATAAATCATGGTCAAATGTTTTTGAAAAACACAGATGACAGAGTATTTCTGTGAAGAAAAAAGAAAAACATCATAGCTAGCCCTAAGTTGAAATAAAAGGAGAAAGGAAATCTTTCTCATACAACTATATGATATCTATTCAATGAAAGTTTATTAAAGTAAGAGGATTTAAGAGGAAAATATGCCTGCCTGCCAGGGCAGGCTTTGCAGAAGACTTGGGTTTGATCCCTGGGTGGGGAAGGTGCCCTGGAAAAGGAAATGGCAACCTGCTCCAGTATTCTTGCCTGGGAAATCCCATGGACAGAGGAGACAGGCAGGCTACAGTCCATGGGGCTGGAAAGAGTCAGACACTACTGAGCGACCTGGGCACACAAACACACACCAAAATGTTAATTATACGTATCATTTATAGGAGGATTATAGCTCATCTTTTCTTATATTGCTCTGTATTCTCTCAGATGAATATTACTTGTGGCAGAAAAAGCTTTTTGTAGTAAGTTTTTCATCAGGCTATACTTAATGCTCAAAAACAAAACAATTAGCCAGAAGAGTCATTAATGATGGTTAAATTTTACCTAGCAACTGGATTACAAAAACCTAATAATTGAGTCAGAAACTCCCACAGCTCCTTGGAGGCGGCCAGCTAGGAGTTGCAAAATTACAACATATTCTCTGAAATGTTCTGGAAAAGCGTGGGTGTGGATGTGGGAACACAGCCACAGGATCACAGGACCCCTTCCTAGAGGAGCCTTAGGCCTCTAAACCTACTTTTCCAAGCAACATGTATCCCCAATTACCCAGTATCAGTTTCTGGAACTACTTGATGGATGGTGCATTCCTAAAGGCTCATGGTTTCATGTCCATGAAGGCGTCCAAGTTAAAACTGCAGGTTCCTAAACAATCATTTACAAAAGGACTTCTTCTCAAGCCATCATTCCAGGATGTATTTGCTAAGCATCTAGGATACAGCCCCTTCCTTTATGTGCTCCTAAGAACTTCAGGTATCCTTGGGTAGAAATCACATCTAAGCCACCATGTTCTTGATAGCTCTCCAACAGGTAAGCACTTATCATAGCTCATAACTGTTCCATTCATTCCTTCATGTTTTGGGGATAATTCTGATTGAAGCATTCTGTGACTGAACTAAATTTTAACATATTCATGTTAAATAAATGATTGTTGTTCAGTCACTAAGTCTTTTCAACACCATGGCCTGCAGCATCCCAGGTTCCACTGTCCCTGTCCCTGTCCCTGTCCAGGTGGGTTCTTCACAAGTGGCACCTGGAAAGTCCTAATTCATAACACAGTTTCATATGAAAGATAAAAATCAAGAACTAGAGAGCATTTCCCAGAAATGGAGCAGGGCTGATTTCATCACCTTTATTCTGGTTGGCTGTCGCTCTCTTTTACATACAAACATACACAGTCTGGTTACATATACCCCAGTAATCTCAGTTTATAGTGGGTGCAATTTGCAGCAGGGGGATGGGGGGGCGATGGTCAGAGACATTGTGTATTAAGACACTATCTGTCAGGGAAAGATAAATTCTGTGTGATATTACATACATGTGGAACCTAAAAAATACAAGAAACTAGTGAACGATAGAAAAATGAAACAGACTCACAGATATAGAGAACAAATCAGTGGTTACCACAGTGAAGAGAGGAGATGCTATATTGGGATAGGGGATTAAAAGCTACAAACTATTATGTATAAAATAAACCACAAGGATATATTGTACAACACAGGAAATATAGTCAATATTTTATAACTATAAGTGGTATAGTGTGTTCATGCTCAGTCATGTCTGACTCTTTGCAACCACATGGACTGTAGCCCACCAGGCTTCTCCGTCTATGGGATTTCTCAGGCGAAAATACTGGAGTGGGTTGCCGTTTCCTTTTCCAGGGGATCTTCCTGGCCCTCTCAAAATGTGTGGATGAAGAATGCTGGAAGTAAGGTGAGGAACTGTTGTGCTTTTAGATATGCAAATCATTTAGCCCAGTGCATGCTGCCAGGAAGCTAAGAATCCATTTCCCACGATGCGCAAAGTATAATACACTGTATTCAAGGAGGCCCTGCCATGCAACAGACATAACAGAGGGAAAATTCATGCCTCCTGTTCTTGAAGAAATCTGAGTAGTTAATGTCTGAGGAGTCTGACTGTTGGAAAGGGGCAAGATAATGTTGTTCCTTCTGTTTCTTTCATTCTCTCTCCCTCTGAGCCCTCGTACACACAGGGTACCGATTCCTGTTAGCCACCAGTCTGCTTACAAACAGACACAGTTCCTTAACAACATTCTTCATTTCTTCACCAAACCAAGTACTGCTGCTCAAACTCTCTCCTTTTGCCTTTCTGAGTTTGGCATCCTCCTCTCCAGCCCCACTTCCTGTCTCCAAAGGGGCACGTGAGCAGGAGGTGAGCATTAATAATACTCCAGTCTGCGGCCTCTGGGGGTTGCTTCCGTCAGACTCAGTTTTTCCCAGCTTCTTCAGAATCCTCTCCACCATCCTTACTCTGTAACCCTTCTTCTGTGCATCATGCCAGGGTCAACCACTCCAATATTGGCCCCTGAGGGGTTCCTCTTTCTTTCCTAGTCAAGCACACACAAAAGGAAGCCCTAATTATTCTGACAAGAAATTCTGTACACTCAGAATAAACTCTTGATGGAGTCCTGGAAACTTGTGCAAACGGCTAGCCAGACTCCTGCCAGTCAATTCCAGGAAGAACCAAGTGAGAGTCTGCCAGTTCCTCTGCCTCCTCATCCCTTCCCCTTCCATGTTAAATGGGCTCTTGCCCACAGCTTACAATGTCCCCATTCTCCTGGTGACACCATTTCAAGAGACTTAAACAGCTTCCTCCTTAGACTAGCATCTATGTGTTTATTATATTCCCTGCCAAGCCATAAGGGCAGCCAGCAAATTGTAGGTAGTTCTTCAGACCTGCAGAAATTCTGAGAATTTCTAGGCTGGCCATCATAAACAAACCTCAGAGTGTTAATAAAGGGCAACAAGAAGTGGAGATAGAGAATGATGTTTCAAAAAGAACAACAACTAAAGAAACCTCATGTGTGCATGTGTGATGTCGCTTCAGTTGTGTCTGACACTTTGCGACCCTATGGACCACAGCCCACCAGCCTATTCTGTCCATGGGATTCTCCAGGCAAGAATACTGAAATGGGTTGCTGTGCCCTTCTCTAGGGGACCTTCCCAACCCAGGGATCAAGTCAAAGACTCCTGCATCTCCTGCAGAGCAAGTAGATTCTTTACTGCTGAGCCACTGGGGAAGCCCAAAGAAACCTCAAAATCTGCATATAAACCAATCAGAAAATTTTGTTCATTTACAGCCGATGTAATATGCCAGATAATCACACATATACACATATTTTTAATAATAAAAGTATGAAATATGACAGCAAATTATAGGAAGAGGGATGTGTCCATTTAGTGTCTCAAGTTGAAATAAATTTCATGAAAAGAAAGACAACATAGTGCACTGATCAGAAGCACAGCCTAGAATCACCCAGATCTATCCTTGATGCCAAAACCTCATTAAACTTTCAGGAAATGCCTCTAAGAGAAAATAGGAGGGAGCTAGGAGAGGCTGCGAGAGCCATGAGCCTGTGATGCAAGCCTGCCCAGGAGTGAAGAAGAAAGGGAAGAAAGGCTGCCCCAAAACACGTTAGATTGCAGTGTACTAAAAAGAAAGTTCGGCAAGGCTGCTGGGTCCACGCAAGCCATCAGAGTCCCAAAGAATGAGCCTGCCTTGGTATCACTGCTGTGCTTACTACTGGCCGGGAGCAGCCCATGGAAAGCATGGGCTCAACTCAAACATGTGGATGAATTTCAGAACCCAGGAGAGGGCCCTTGGTCAGTACTTCTTGCGGTTGGAAAAATATCTGAGAGGTGAATCTTATGGCCACTGTACTTAGTTTCCTCTTCAGTTAAAATAGGCCAAAATCCATGCCTACTCATCTTGTAGGGGAGTTGGGTAGCTCAGAGGAAGTGATGTTTATGAACATTTTGTAAAGTATGGAAACAGTTATTTACACAGGACTATGCCCCTGTCATCAGTTGTAACTCTTCACTCCTGCACCGGTGGGGTCCACCATCCCTCCAGTCTGCCTCTGAACCCCTCCTTCTTCGGAGCTACCCAACCAAGTTACTTCCTCAGCTCAGGCCCATCTGGGAAGCAGGAATGGAAAAGGCAGTCCTTTGACTCAGAGCTAAACATGTCCTCAGACAGAGCCCGCTGGTTGCTGTTGGACTGGTCTAGTCCACTTCATGAAGCTGGACATTGACTTTGCTAACTAAGAGCCATACACAGCAAGCTGTGTTTATTTTACATTTATTCTATTACTTTGAAAAAAGGCAGACTATTAGACTCTGAGAGCTTTATATTTTTAATTTATTTTTGAATAGGTATTGTTTCCATTATTCAGTCCCTCAGTTGTGTCCGACTCTTTGCGACCCCATGGACTGTAGCACACCAGGCTTCCCTGTCCTTCACCATCTCCTGGAGCCTGCTCAAACTCCTGTCCGTTGAGTCAATGATGCCACCCAATCATCTTATCCCCTGTCATCCTCTTCTCCTCCTGCCCTCAATCTTCCCCAGCATCAGAGTCTTTTCCAATGAGTCAGCTCTTTGCATCAGGTGGCCAAAGTATAGGTATTACATACATTCAATCTGATATTCAAAACTTAAAAAAAGAGAATTTAAGAAAGTCTTCCTTCTATTCTTCTTGTCCTCTAGCCACAAAGTTTCCCCTCTTTGGAGGAAATGCTATTATTTCCCAGTGTATCCTTCCAGAGATATTTTATGAATAGTTATGTTTATAAAATAATTTCCAACTCTGTTAAGAGAAACTCCCTCAGAGAGGGATGGTTCAGACTAGGCTAACATTATTTAGCTATATCTACTGTATTCTAATTGTCCCATTTCTACATTTTGGAAACTCTGAGAGGTAGGAAGCAAAAGGTTTTTCAACTTTTTTTTTTTTTTTTTTGGCTCTGCCACAGTAGCTTGTAGAATCTCAGTTCTCTGACTAGGAATGAATCTGGGCCACAACAGGGAAAGCCTAGAATCCTAACCAGTAGCCCACCAACATTTTCAATTTTTATTATGAAGATTTTCAAACATTTTCAACATTTTATTACATTTTCAACAGTTTATTATGAAGATTTTCAAACAGATCAGGAAGTTGAAAGAATTGTTCGGTGAATACCCACCACCTAAATTCTACCATTAATAATTTGCTATACTTGCTGTAGTTATTATTCCCATTATATTGCCAGGAAACTGTCAGATGTTATAGGTACTTTAAACAGTCACTCAGGTGACACTGTGTATTGGTGCTTTTACAACTCATCACACTACTTCACTAGGGGATAAAGGTATTAACAGTTTGTTGCAAAGGCCCCATGTGCTGCCTTGCCCCTCATTTACTTCTATTCTATTCCAGCATTTCAAGCAAGATCCAAAGAGATTCAAGTTCCCTGAAAAAAATTGAAGTCCAGTTTCTTGTGTCTAAATATGATCTGCAGAAAAGCCACAGAGAATAGACGTCCTCTTTTCCACTTGTAATCTCCCTATCCCCTTTGGCCCTCTCATCCAATGTGGTGCTGCTTTCCCTAACAGACTTTATCCTCCCTTAGCTCACCTCATTCTTCTCAAAAGTTCAGGACTTTTTAGACATGTGAGGGAAGCTGACCAGGCAGCCTAGCAGACCAATTCATCCTTCTTTATCCCAATAGCCTTGGATAACCACCTTGCTACTCACAGCGTGGTTCAGGGACCAGGAACATCAGTACCACCCTCACAGACCAGCAGCATGACATCATAAATGTCCAATCTCAGGCCCGCCCAGACCCACTGAATGAAAGCTTGCATTTTACCAGATCCCCAGGTGATTCCTATGCACAAGCCAAATGATTACACTCTCACTTCAGCTATTGTTAAAAGCAAGGTCAATGTGAAGTGCAAGATAAATTCCAGGTGGAAAAAAAATAGCAATTAAAGACATTTTTCCTAAGAACTACATTTTCCTGGGTTTTTGTTTGTTTGTTTTTAAATTTATTTGGCCGAGCCAGGTCTTCGTTGCGGTATATGGAAACTCCATTGTGGTGGGTGGGATCTATTTCCCAGAGCAGGGATGCAACCTGGTCCCCCTTGCATTGGGAGTGTGGAATCTTAACCACTAGACTGCCAGTGAAGTTCCCCTCTTGGTTTTTTGTTTTTTGGGTTTTTTTTTTTTTTTTTTTTTTTTTGCCTCTTCACTCCCCTGTCTTCATAACCTATACCACTTGCTGAGCTCTTGGAAAGTGAAAGGAAGGGAAAGTGAAGTTGCTCAGTCGTGTCCGACTCTTTGCGACCCCATGGACTGTAGCCTACCAGGCTCCTCTGTCCATGGGATTTTCCAAGAGTGGATTGCCATTTCCTTCTCCAGCTTATCTTCCCGACCCAGGGATGGAACCCAGTTCTCCCGCATTGTAGACAGACACTTTACCGTCTGAGCCACCAGGGAAGTCTTATTCTGTATCAAACACACTATTTCTAAACTTCAAAAAATATTTTTATTCTTAACATGCATATGAGGCTTAGAAGGTTAGAAATCTACCCAAAGTTAAATGGTTGTACATTTGAAACATAAATGCATTCCTTTCCAAGGCCCGCTGCCTTCTTCCCACTTCATGACACTGTCTGTCAAAACCCTGGCAGATGCCTCAGCCCAGACCTTGCCCATCTGGGCCAGAGGTCTTAGGTTTGCCTGTCACCTGGGCTTCTGGAATTTTTTCCTCCTCTCAATCTGATCCTTATGTCCTTTCACTGATAGTTTTTCTGGATCTTGTTCTCTCAGCTCCCAAGTAGCAGTCAGGTCCTCTTATCATCTAAGAATGATGGGAGTCACCTGTGCGTTGTTAACTGTGGTCTTCTGCAGGCAATGGGGGAAGGAGAAGGGAAAGGATGGAGGCCAGTGAAGAAGCGTTTGGGCAAGTAGGATGCAGTCTGCCAGGGCATGCCCTATTTTAATCCAAAGAGATCAAAATGTTCCTACGGATGGCTGTGCCTGTGTGGGCTAGAAAAATCCCTAAAATGTGATTCCTGCACTTAAGGAACATTCCAGCAGGGGAGCTGGGACTGGAACACAAAAGCCCCATGAACAACATACATGGGGACATAGACAAGACTGCTTCTGGGTGATGAAGTTACAGGTGATTCCTCAGAGCAAGTAGCATTTGCAGATAACCCAGAGGGAGGATGAGAGGAAGAGGGCATCCAGGCAAGGGGAGGACATGCAGAAGGACAGAAGGAAAAGCATCTTTGGGGAATGTCACAAGTAGAGTCCTGTGTGGCTAATCTAGAACGTATGTTTGAAGCCGGTAGTGGAGAGATTAAGGAGGTAGGCTGGGAACAGGAATCACTGAATTTTGAGAAGTGATTAGGTCTGAAGTGGGCACTTGTATTACTATTTTGCAAAGAAGATGGATCAGAGGAGACAGTGACTAGGGTGAGCGAGGTGACGGGTTGGTACCGACAGTGAACCTCAGAGAACATGGAGATGTGTGCGTGCTAAGTCGCTTCAGTCATACCTGACTCTTTGCAGCCCTAAGGACTGTAGCCTGCCTGGCTGCTCTGTCCATGGCATTCTCCAGGCAAGAATACTGGAGTGGGTTGCCATGCCCTCCTCCAGGGGATCTTCCCCAACCCAGGTCTCCCACACTGCAGGCGGATTCTTTACCAGCTGAGCCACAAGGGAAGCCCCACATGTAGATAACTGGCCTTCAAACATTTTGACCATGAAATGTGCAAATGAGATCTCACTCAACAATGTAAACAAAATGGATGAAAGTTAAACCTCTTCTGACTGGAGCAACTGGGAGGAGGGTACTCAGTTCCTTCCTCCCTCTCACCCCCTTCTTTCTCTCCAAGTGGACTGTGAAGGGGCTTCTTGCTTGAAAATCTGTGATTAACAAGGGTCGGCAACCGATAACCAAATCCTGCCTGCCTCTTGTTTTTGAAAATAAAGCCCTGCTGGAACACAGCCATGCCTGCTGGGTTATATGTTGTCCATGGCTGCTTCCGTGCTGCAGTGACAGAGTTGAGTAACTGGGACAGAGACTATCTGGCACGTCACAGAAAAGGTTTGCCAGCCGCTCATCTAGAGCCTTGATACCTCACCTATGTCCCTTAGGCCAGCTGCGTAGGCCCGCACACGCTGTCCCATGTGTGCGGGGAGCTCGGGTGGGGAAGGCTGACTCAGAAGTCATTCCTTTGGAGGGAATAATCGGAGTTTGTGTGATATGGCTGGGGTCTATGGGAGAAAGACCATAAGGAAAAGAAAGGAGGGTCTGAGAAAACTTTTGAGGAATACAAGATTTAGGGAGCAGGCCAAGTCAAGAGAAATCAGTGATGAAAAGCCTGAAATATTCTGTGTTGGGCTGTCACTCAGCACAGCTTAGTCGCCCAGTCATGTCCAACTCTTTATGGCCCCATGGACTATAGCCCACCAGGCTCCTCTGTCCATGGGGATTCTCCAGGCAAGAATACTGAAGTGGGTTGCCATGCCTCCCCCCAGGGGAATCTTCCCAACCCAGGGATCAAACCCAGGTCTCCAGCATTGCAGGCAGATTCTTTACCATCTGAGCCACCAGGAAGCCCCTGAAGTATTCTACTCTCCTTCAAATGCCTTGAAAAGTTCACACCTTAGCAATCCAGGATATATACTGTCTTGCTTCTCACTGTGCACAGTGTCCCTGTAGAAATCCCTCTTTGCCTTTTTGCAAGCAGTGTTTGAAGCCATTACTATTTCTTCTTAAAATGCAGACTCCTCTCTTGGAAGAAATGTATATGATGTGTTTATCAGATGTCTGGAAGCATATGGTCAATTCCTTCTCTCATTTAAAGGCATATCTTACTTTTTTGAGGGGGGAGGGTAGGCAGGCTGCATGTTTTACAGGGTTGCAGGATCCCAGTTTCCCAACCAGGAACTGAACCTGTGCCCCCAGCAATGGAAGACAGAGTCCTAATCACTGGACCACCAGGAAGTCTTCATATCCTACTTTTTAACTTGACATACATGACAGGAAATTTTCCATCCAACTCAAGGAATGACCACCCTTTTACAATCTGAGCTTTTATATGCCCATCTGCAGATAAGCTCTTTCTTTTTTCCTTCAGGGTCTGTGCATGACAGACAGAAAGAGCTCAGAGCGAACTGGAAATCCAGAGTTGTCTGTGTTACTGGTTTATAAGAAATAATTTTGTCCGAGTGCACCTCTAGAATTGCTTTTCTGACTTATTTTACCTCTTGACTGAGAGATTTTTTTTTTTTTTTTGAAGAGTCAAGATGATGAACTGAAATAAGAGCTGGCCTTTTGGTGGGACCAATTTTCTAAGACTAAAAATAAATAAATATGTATTTTATTTTGTATATCTTCATTTGTTTTTGACTCGATATATTTTGGAAAAGGCCTAGGGAGATCTACTTTTAACAATTGTTGCTTTAAGATACAGCATTCTGATTCCTAAAGTCTTCCTCAGAGCAATTTTCTAACATGTTTTACTAAATGCTTCTTTCTTCTCTATTATCACTGAATCACTGCCCAAATGTTAAACATTCCAAAGGTAAAGCATTAACAAATAGTCTTCAAGATGATGTTATTATCAGTGTTATTCTAATGTCTCACAAGAATAGCTTTTTTTAACATATATATACATATATAAATATATCACTATCTCCTGGAGTTCACTCAAACTCATGTCCATTGAGCTGGTGATGCCATCCAACCATCTCACCCTCTGCCTCCCCTTCTCCTCCTGCCCTCAGTCTTTCCCAACATCGGGGTCTTTTCCAATGAGTCAGCTCTTCGCCAGAGTATTGGAGCCTCAGCTTCAGCATCAGTCCTTCCAATGAATATTCAGAGTTGATTTCCATTAAAATTGACTGGTTTGAATTCCATGCTGTCCAAGGAACTCTCAAGAGTCTTCTCCAGCACAGTTAATTTGCCAACCTGATTGGAAGAGCCAACTCACTGGAAAAGACCCTGATATTGAGAAAGACTGAAGGCAGGAGGAGAAGGGGGCAACAGAGGATGAGATGGCTGGATGGCATCACAGACTCAATTGAAATGAGTTTGAGCAAACTCCAGGAGATGGTGATGGACAGGGAAGCCTGATGTGCTGCAGTCCATGGGGTCACAATGAGTCAGACACAACTGAGCAACTGAGCAACAACAAATTGAGAAAAAAGAACTTTTAAGTAAACTCTTTCTTGCAGAAATAAGTTAGTTTCTCCAGATTTTGGTAACTGAAATTAAATGAAGTCAAATGAAGAGAATTCATTGACTATCTGGGTCATTTCAAATAGGATTAAATAGTGGAACTTTAATTGCTGGATGGGTGTAAGTTAACCTACCCTTGCCTTCTTAGGAGAGGAAGGCTAAAGCATAAGTTTCCAATCAGGAAATGCACAATTACTTGCTTCTTGGTTTTTACCAGAGATTAAGGTTTTTAAGGATTAAAGTTATAATCAGTCATAACTCTAGTTATTGTAACCAAGTTTCTTTATCGACTACATTGTAATCAGGTGCTTAACCATGACTTTTTAAGTCTTTTGTCATTTATAGGCAATTTTTGTTGTACTCTGATGCTTTTGCAAAAGTGCTTCATCTTCAAGAAGATTAGCAGGAATAACCTTTGGACAGTGACAGGTCCTTGATAAATTTCAGATTATACTGCTGAACAGGGTTAAAAATAAAGGAATCCTAACCGAAAACCATTGGGGATAGGGATGGGGAAACAATGGAAACAGTGAGAGACTTTATTTTTTGGAGCTCCAAAATCACTGCAGATGGTGACGGCAGCCATGAAATTAAAAGATGTCTGCTTCTTGGAAAAAAGCTATGACCAACCTAGGCAGCCTGTTAGAAAGCAGAGACATTACTTTGCCAATAAAGGTCCACCTAGTCAAAGCTATAGTTTTTCCACTAGTCATGTATGGATGTGAGAGTTGGACTATAAAGAAAGCTGAGTGACAAAGAATTGATGCTTTTGAATTGTGGTGTTGAAGACTCTTGAGAGTCCCTTGGACTACAAGGAGAACAAACCAGTCAATCCTGAAGGAAATCAGTCCTGAATATTCACTGGAAGGACTGATGCTGAAGCTGAAACTCCAATACTTTGGCCACCTGATGCTAAGAACTGACTCATTGGAAAAGACCTTGATGCTGAGAAAGATTGAGGCAGGAGAAGGGGATGACAGAAGACGAGATGGTTGGATGGCATCACTGACTCAATGGACATGAGTTTGAGCAAGCTCCAGGAGTTGTTGATGGACAGGGAAGCCTGGCGTGCTGCAGTCCATGGGGTCGAAAAGAGTTGGACACAACTGAGCAACTGAACTGAACTGAACGAAACATAAAACCTGATGGTTTCATAAGAAGATAACAAAAGGATTGGCTACTGAGTGAACTGGTGAATATAGTTATAAATTGCAAGGGTTTCGTCTGGAATATTACTGGTTTTTATCTCTATTCTCCAGATAGAGGGAAGCCCTTCTCCTTAAGTTGGTTATGATTTTTTAAATTTATTTCTTAAGTTGGTATTGATTTATAACAATTTGGTAAACTACATCTATAGAATTAAAACATTTTTCTTTTCTTACTGCCTGATCCTTCCAGAAATTGAGGTCTCTTAAGTTCTGAGCAGACTTCAAGATGAATGGGAAAGCTTCTCTTCTGGCATGGGCCAGAATCTCGGTATCTGAGGGACTGAGAAATCCACTCAGGCAAAGCCTGATAGCAGGCCTTGGGCATGACTTTCCTGGCCCCGAGGAACCTGTTGGGAAATCAGTCTGGGTTCCTGCAGAGTTCCCCCTTAGCCAGTTTGGAGGAATCTATACAGTCAACTGACAGACTTGTTTTGCAGACAAACGAGTCTTGATTTGGCTGTGTTTGGATCTAGAGAAATTGCCACAGAGTACACTCAAGAAGTGCGACTCTGCTTGCTGTAAGTCTGCTGTTAAACACATGTGCAATGCTTGTGTGATAATTGGGTATAAGTGATAAAATGTGTAGCTTATAAAGTATTTCTCCATTGACATACCTCTGGTCTGTTCATGAAATCTGAGTAATCGTTCCCCAACAAGAATGACTAGGTGAATAAAAAGGAAGCTTAGCATCAAGGGATATGATCTGAACCTGGGGTAGGAGTCAACACCCCAGCATGGATGCTTTGATCATCAGTGGAAAAGGAAATGGCAACCCCACTCCACTATTCTTGCCTGGGAAATCCCATGGACAGAGGAGCCTGGCAGGCTACAGTCCAGAGAGTTTCAAGAGTCGGATATGACTTAGCGACTAAACCATCAAAGGGCTGATAACAATACCTAGCATGTAGTAAAGGTTCCATTAGTATTATCATTATTGCCACAGATGAAAAAAATAGGCAAGGGCCATTTTCTAAGGCTGAGATGGAAGAATGGCTTTAACTTTAAATGTATGTGTTACTATTTATGATGTATTTAGAGATCTCAAATATCAATACATTAAAAAGAATTATTAGGCTCACTGCAATACTAGTAATGATTTCAGAGAATCAGGTGTCTAGGTGAAAGTTCACAGAGGAATATGTTTTGTTGCAACACAAACTAGGCCAAAGTTCAGAGCTACAGTTGCAAAGCTTTTGATTCATCTTATCACACTACCAGTAAAACATTTAACACCACAAAGTGGACACAAAGTTCAACAGAAAATGACTCAAATCTAGAACAAAGTTCATCCCATGTACAATGAAAAGTTGTGCAAGGCAAAAAGGATGCATGTTGAGTATCACACAGAATATGATGATATACTGCTCAAGATACTTGTGTGCAGTCTTGGCAAGAGTCAGATCATCCTCTCACTTTAGAAAAGCTTTTCCATTTGCCCTAGATACTTTTATTCTCTGGGCTACTTCCCCAAGTATGTTTACCTTAAACCAACAAGGAAAGGAAAAATGTTTCAAGTGCTCTGAGTTTATTACTCCCTTTTTCTAGAATCTGTCATCAGGGTCTAGCCAACTGTGTTCCCTCCTTGCCTGGCAAAGAAATGAAGCCATTCTTTCTTTCTCCTCCATAACTCTGCCTCTGTATTTCTGTCCTGCATCAGTGCACAGAGAGCCAAGATTTTGGCATCAGTTGGTGGTAATCAGAACTTTAAAGTATTTAAGGAAACCTATTTGTGTGTTTCCTCTGAATGTTCTTCACATTGATCAACGTATAGGAAAGACCAGCCGAAAGGAAAATGATGGGGGAGCCACAGGAAAAAATAGCAGGTCTTCCAAGGATAGAGTGTGATAACAGGGAGAAAAATAATAGCAGCAGAATAAATACTAGAGAGAAGGAGTGGGAGTCAGGGAAAATGTGGGCTACAGGAAGGAAAAAGGCAGGAAGAATGGGAAGCCACTTAAAATGAAAGCTTAGTGAGGTGATGTGGACTGCCTACAATAGTGCCTGGCACAAAGGGCGCATAGTATCCGAATATATTTATTAACTAGAAAGCAAGAAGAAAATTAAATGAGAGAATTCCCTGGAGGTCTGTGCTACCACTGGAAGGGGCACAGGTTCAGTCTCTGGTGGTCAGGAAATAAAATCCTGCAAGCTGCCCAGGGTGGCCAAAAGAGAAAACGGAAATTAAAGGAAAGGCCAGATATTCAATGTTTCCTTCTTTTTCTTTTTCTCCCAGCAACTGTTTCTTAAATAAATGTCTAGCTGCTCTGATGACATATAAAAAAAATCTGTTGCAGGTATTCTGAGCTAAATTCACATTGCATTTTTTTCATAATTCTACTTTATTTTAGCCCGCTATTGTTCTAGGTCTATTGTTCTAGGTCTCAATTCAGTTGAGTTCAGTTGCTCAGTCGTGTCTGACTCTTTTCGACTCCATGAATTGCAGCACGCCAGGCCTCCCTGTCCATCACCATCCCCTGGAGATCACTCAGACTCACATCCATCGAGTCAGTGATGCCATCCAGCCATCTCATCCTCTGTCATCCCCTTCCCCTCCTGCCCCCAATCCCTCCCAGCATCAGTCTTTTCCAATGAGTCAACTCTTCATGTGAGGTGGCCAAAGTACTGGAGTTTCAGCTTTAGCATCATTCCTTCCAAAGAACACCCAGGGCTGATGTCTTTCAGAATGGACTGGTTCTAGGTCTAGCAGCAAGGAATTTCAGGATGTAATTGAGTTTCTCATTTTCTGGCAACGATCATATGAGAGGCAAATCAGAGCCTTTTACTGAAGGACTTTTTTAATGTGCAAAAATGAGAACAAATATCAAGAGGATTAAGTAATCCATAGTGGTTAAATAAAAATTGCAGTGTGTAAATTCATTCTTCATCTGATGAAACCAAAGTTCACTGTGAAACCAGGATTATTCACAAGGTTCTCTGCTGAATTGTGGCATTAGGCCAGAACGCTTACTTCATGATTGTCTCAGACTGTGCCTCAGTTCCCCTGTGCTGGTTGTGAAATACACAACCAATGAAAAGTGATTTCAAAGCACTTCTTGGGAATTCCCTGATTGTCCAGTGGTTAGGACTTAGTGCTTTTGCTGCCAGGACTGGGTTCAATCCCTGGTGGGGAAATAAGACCCTGAAAAGCTTCATGGCAGAGCCAAAAAAAAAAAAAAAACTAAAGCATTTCTCAAGAAAGATAGGGACTGGGGATGGGTGAATGCCAGGACTTTTTTTTCCCAAGGAGAGAAACAAATGTGACAGAGGATGCCAACATAATGCTCAAGAAGTTACCTGCTGTGGGGATGGGGGGAACCACCCACGGGTCTCAGGCATGTAAGTGGGCCTTTGATCACCCACCTGCCCGCTGTCATACTCAGCACCACCCATCCTCTCAGGCCAATGTTCCCCTTCCCCTATTCAAGTCAGCCAAAAATGCACCATGCCACTGTTACTCCTCCTCCTTCCAAATCTTAACAGCTTGTTAACGTGTGACCTATTAATCACTGATCGGGCAAGAACTTTTCCTCCCTTGGGTACCTGGGTGTGTGTCCTACTCTACCCGTAGTAAAGCTTTCAGTGGAGTTTTCTGGAAGGCCCATCTTTAGCTGTTGTATGTCAATAAAACAGAGTTGTTAATGATGAACGTGAATCATTTCTGAAAGTGCTTCGTGTATGAACTGCTAACTTCTCAGAGTTATCAGGTCTTTTGTATTATGACATCACAGAGATGTGAAGAAGAGATATGATGAAGGAGGGAGGAATGAAAATGTCAGGAACATAAAAATAAAATATATTTAAATAATTTTCTTGGCCACTCTCTTAGCAAGAAACAGATATAGCTGACAAATCTACAGTGTATTAAGGTGATACGAGGCCAGAACATTTTTTGTATTATTATAAGACCCCAATGCTGGCAAAGACAGAAGGCAGGAGGAGAAGTGGGGGACAACAGAGGATGAGATGGTTGGATGGCATCACTGACTCAATGGACATGAGTTTGAGCATGATCTGGGAATTGGTGATGGACAGGGAAGCCTGGTGTGCTGCAGTCCATGGGGTCACAAAGAGTCAGACACAACTGAGCAACTAAACAACCAGAAAATAAACTCACATAAAGATGATATCAGGTCATAGATAATTTGTCAATTAACATATACATATTATGGGTTTTTGGTAAAAACTATATGGCTTTTATTTTGGTCATGTCACATAGCTTGTAGGATCTGTTTCCCGAACAGGGATTGAACCTGGGCCACAGCAGCGAAAGCCTGGAATCCTAACCACTAGGCAACCAGGGAACTCCCTGAAACTATATGTTTTGTTTTTGCTAAATTAACCAGTCTCATATATTTAGAGAAAGAACTTTTAACACAATAAAATAAAGTGTCAACTAGGAAACTATGTTCTCCTGAGACCTGTGTCAGAAGACACAATGCTCCCTTGTGAAATTCTTTTTAAAGTAACACTTGCTATTGTTAAAAAAGGGTTTTGAGAGTGGTTCTTCATGCCAACTTCTCATGTGAATCACCTGGGAAGTTTTGAAAACAATGTTAGCACCAGGGCCCTTCTCTCAGTTTCTTACCCACTTGATGTTAAAATGGGCACAGGGAACAGTATTTTTAAGAGTTCGCCAGGCGTTTCTAATATTCAACCAAGGCTGATAACCACTTGTGTAGAATGGGGGGAAAAAAAAAAAAAAAAACTCTCCCTTTTCAAACCGAGCAGGATCCTATGGTCTTTGCCCCCTCACCACCCCCTTCCAGAGTTCTCTGCCTGCCTTTTGTCTGTGGAAAACTTTAGTCAAAGAATACGTTTAATCAGAGAAATGAGAATATAAAAAAACAAAGGAAAACAGTCAAAGGAGACCAAATAATAATAATGTAATCATTAAGCATGGTCCAGGACCTTTAGTTCTTTCTCAAGGGCTATAGATAATATTCTGAGCCACATCCTGTGAGGAGTCTTATAGTTACTAAAACGCCAGGGTGAAGAAGTTAACTCCACCATTACCAGACTATACCCACGGCATAAGCTGCCACAATTCTAAGAACTGGCTTCAAAGAAATGGGAACAAAAGGATCCTAGAACTAAAGATTAACTACACCTAAAATAACCAAGATGATGCTGGTCAGACCACCAATGATCAATTTGAAGATTACTGTCAGAGCCAAGGGTGCTGTTTCTGCCTGTAGCCCCCTCCTTTTGTCTGTAAAAGCTCTTGCCTCACTGGTTGCTGGGCCAGGAGTCGGCCTTTGGACAGACGTTCAGCCTTCCCCCAGGTGCCAGCATCTGAAATAAAGCAAACCTTCCTTTCCACCAACCTGGTCTGTTTATTGGCTTTTGGGCAGTGAGCAGCTGGACCTCACAAACAAACTCTTTTGGTAACACCTTCACCCTTTGAACGACTGGCCCGCAATTCTCCTGCCAGAGGAAGCCGCTGCTGCCAGGCTGTTATGAAATCCATGCGGTGCCTATACACACCCTATCTTTAAGAAATATGGCACCTATATGTATATCCCAATGGCAACTCCCTCCAGTATTCTTGCCAGGAGAATCCCATGGACAGAGGAGCCTGGCAGGCTATATTCCATGGGGTTGCAAAGATTTGGACATGACTGAGTGACTGAGCACATTGGCACACTGGCCCATAAATGTGGTATGGAAATCAAGAGCAAAGGCCGTGACATCCTGACTACTGGATTTGCATGTCAATTTTTCCAAGCAGTAGCTAAAATTTGGACAAATGATTTAACTTCTCTCAGCTTGTCTGCTCATCTGTACCTTGGTGATAAGTACCTACCTCTGAGGGCTTTTATGAAGATGAAATGAGAAACTCCATTTTAAAGTGCTCAACAAATGTTAACCGCTACAACTTCCTTCACTTTTCTGTACCTAGCAGTTTTCTAATAATTTATCTTCCAGATAATTTTGCATCAGTTCCTATAAACATAGTCCTTTCTTTCAATAGCTGCTGTAATTCATCGTAAGATGTGAAAATTTAACCAGGGCCTGTTGGTTGGCCTTTAGGTCACTTCTAGTCTTTTGCTACCACCACCAGCTGTGCAGTGAGTATCTCCTTACACAGATATTTGTGCATGTGTGCAAGTACCCTGGTAATTCAGTAGCTAAGTTCCACGTTCCCAATGCAGGGGGCCCAGGTTCAAGCCCTGGTCAGGGAATTAGATCCCACATGCAACTAAGATCCAGAGGAGCCAAATAAATAAACACTTGGGCATATTTACTCAGACGGTAAAGAATCTGCCTGCTATGCGGGAGACCCAGGTTCAATCCCTGGGTCAGGAAGATCCCCTGGAGAAAGAAATGGCTACCCACTTCAGTATTCTTGCCTGGAGAATTCCATGGACAGGGGAGCCTGGCGGCTATAGTCCATGGGGTTGCGAAGAGTTGGACATGACTGAGCAACTAATATGAAAGCTGCAAGTATTATACATCTTCAGGAAAAATGTCTAGGAGAATAACTGCTGTGTTTAAAATTTGACAGATTGCCAAACTGTCCTTCCAGAAAGTATAAACAAGTGTACACTTCCAATAAGAATGTATAAGAATGCCTACTACCCTGAACCTATTATCAAATTTGTGGATATCTGCTAATCTCCTATACGAAAATAGCTTTCTTTGTAGCTTTAGTGTGCATTTCTTTTATTAAGAAGATTCTGAATCTTTTCTAGAATTTGGGGAGACATTTGTAAACAAACATGATGCAAAAGTATCATGGCAGAGATTTGCCTACAATGCTCTGGGTTAAGGAAAGGGGTCAGATTAAGCTCCACAGAGGAGGTGACATTTGAAGGAGGCCTTGAAGGATGAATGGGAATTCTGCCATTTTGAGTGCTCTGATCCTGGTACATTGGAAACAAAAGGCCCAACTAAAAAGCAAGAGGGTTCCAGAAAAACATCTATTTCTGCTTGATTGACTATGCCAAAGCCTTTGACTGTGTGGATCACAATAAACTGCGGAAAATTCTGAAAGAGATGGGAATACCAGACCACCTGACCTGCCTCTGGAGAAATCTGTATGCAGGTCAGGAAGCAACAGTCAGAACTGGACATGGAACAACAGACTGGTTCCAAATAGGAAAAGGAGTACGTCAAGGCTGTATATTGTCACCCTGCTTATTTAACTTATATGCAGAGTACATCATGAGAAATGCTGGACTGGAAGAAACACAAGCTGGAATCAAGAATGCCAGGAGAAATATCAATAACCTCAGATATGCAGATGACACCACCCTTATGGCAGAAAGTGAAGAGGAGCTAAAAAGCCTCTTGATGAAAGTGAAAGAGGAGAGCGAAAAACTTGGCCTAAAGCTCAACATTCAGAAAATGAACATCATGGCATCCGGTCCCATCACTTCATGGGAAATAGATGAGGAAACAGTGGAAACAGTGTCAGACTTTATTTTTTTGGGCTCCAAAAATCACTGCAGATGGTGACTGCAGCCATGAAATTAAAAGATGCTTACTCCTTGGAAGAAAAGTTATGACCAACCTAGCGAGTATATTCAAAAGCAGAGACATTACTTTGCCGACTAAGGTCAATCTAGTCAAGGCTATGGTTTTTCCTATGGTCATGTATGGATGTGAGAGTTGGACTGTGAAGAAGGCTGAGCACCGAAGAATTGATGCGTTTGAATTGTGGTGTTGGAGAATACTCTTGAGAGTCCCATGGACTGCAAGGAGATCCAACCAGTCCATTCTGAAGGAGATCAGCCCTGGGATTTCTTTGGAAGGAATGATGCTAAAGCTGAAACTCCAGTACTTTGGCCACCTCATGTGAAGAGTTGACTCATTGGAAAAGACTCTGATGCTGGGAGGGATTGGGAGCAGGAGGAGAAGGGGACAACCGAGGATGAGATGGCTGGATGGCATCACGGACTCGATGGACTTGAGTCTGAGTGAACTCCGGGAGATGGTGATGGACAGGGAGGCCTGGCGTGCTGCGATTCATGGGGTCGTAAAGAGTCGGACACGACTGAGCAACTGAACTGAACTGAACTGATTGCATGTTGACTTAATTGGCAAAATTAGGACATTCGCAGAATACATGTTTTGGATAGCCAAGATTTCTGACGACATATGGCAAGAGAACTGGCGCATAAATACCAATACATGACTAAGCAAACCACAGATTCAGACAGTCAGACGGGGCAGGCCCTGGAGTTCCAAACGAGAACTTTATAATTCACAGCTGGTTTCTTATACTTCCTGCATGTTGAGCGACACCTAATGGCCAAATAGAAAAAATGTCTATTTTCGGTATTTTATTTTCAAGAAAAAATGCCTTTTAGTAACATGAGCATAACGAAAAAACAAACAAAACACTTTACTTCCAGATTTATGGAAAGACAAAGTCTAATTTTTCCCTCTGAACAGAGGGGGAAGATGAACAAAAATTAATTTGTTTGATGTGGTGCTGTTTGATATGGCACCAAATGATACCGGGTGTGGAGGGGAAGACATTAGAATTAGAAGACATCTTAGACCTGAATTCAAGGCTTTCATTTTATCAATGAGGAAATTTACTTCCAGAAAGAAATTATTTGCCCAAATCTATGCAGCTAGTGAGTTATTGGTACTCTAATATAGTTATGATTTGGGTACAACAAAGTGAATGATAGTGAATATCTACCAATCCATTTGCAAATCATAAGATGAAAAAGACAAACACATTTCATTAAACTAACACCTACTAATCCATAGTGTGGGCATGTGTGGGATTTAGTGCTATCTGTAACATTTGAGATAATGAAGTAGTCAGTTATTGGTCATTAGAATGAGGTATTTGATTTTTCAGACCATTTTTTTAGCTCAAAAATAGGCAAGTTCCTATGGATGCCAGACTATATTTCAAAAAGTCCAAGTAAAAGTTTGAATTCTAGGGACTCTCTTGGCAGTCCAGTGGTTAGAATCCCATGCTTCCAATGTAGGGGGTGCAGGTTCAATCCCTGGCTGGGGATCTAGGATCCCCCGGCCCCCATGCTGTGGGATGTGGCCAGAAAGGAAAAACAAACAGCATAAAGACAGGCAAAGCTGAGTGAGGAAATGAGGATCAATCCGCAACATACACTCAGTCAATCTCTAAACATTTACTGACCACTTGTGTGGGGCCACCATCATAGAGATTTTGAGGAACACAACACTCTACAGAGCAAAAAACAAGTCACAGCAAACTCACTTCTCCAACCTGTTGATCTAAGTAGAAGGCAGCTTAAAGATGGAAAAATTCACAACAATTCACCACAACCCTGGGAAATTGATTTATTATTTATTGAATGAGTATTGTGTATCCACTATGTAGTAGTGCTAAGGATATTGCAGGAAGCAAGACCCAAACTCTCATGGGGCTTGTAACATGGTAATTATATGCTAACAACTATGACAAGTTCTACTAAGAGAAAGCACAAGTGCCATAATTACAAAACATTGATAATTTATGGAGTGCTTGCTGTGTACCATGCACTACTCTTGGTATTTTATACCTTAAGTCCTTTAATACTCACAAGCAATCCTATAACACAAGTTCTTTATCCTCATTTTATGAATGAGAAAATTGAGAAACAGAGAAGCTTGTTTAACTTGCTCAAGGATACAGAGATGGGCAAGTGTATCCTTGACTGCGTATTCTTGGACAAAAAGAGAATATCATGGAGATTTAACATAGTCACAAGAATCCAGGTGTATGTAAAGAAGAAGCGTAATTACTATCCATTGCAGATACATCCACTTCAGAACTCTCTGCTGAGCTCCAAATCCGTAAATGCCTACAGACCAACTCTATCTGAATGTCCAATAAATAGGTACCACAAATCAATATATCCAACATTAAAGTCTTCCCCTCCATGTAGGCTATTCTTCCTATGTTTTCTATTTCAGTAAATTCACTTAGTTACCTGGGCCATCAATTTTACCCAACACTGGTTTTGGACAATGGGAGCAAAAGTCAACACATGAAAAAGACAAATAAAATCTTTGTATTATTATAAAAACATTTTCAATCTTGCAAACCTCCTGAAAATTCTCAGAGACCCCACGAGTTCAGAGACTACACTTTGAAAACTGCTGTTCTGGCTATGAAATCTCCTGTTAGTTGTGGACATTGCAAATGTCTTTCTTTTCCAGTCTATCTTTGCTCCAGAAAATTAAACAAGTGATATCTTAATGTGTTCCCTGAATAATTTTGCTTTAGAATGACTTTAGGTGCTTTAGTAAATGCAGTTTCCAAACCCCAAACCATATGTACTTAATTAGAATGGGGAGAAGGGGAGATTTGCGTTTTTAACAAATTTTGAAGAGGATTTTTAAGCATTCTGGTCCATTGTTTTCTAAAATCAATCCTTTTAGAAATGTTTATTTTTAAGGCGTTGATGAAATCATTTTTTCTTCTTTGTTTGGGCTAAGTAGCTTATTAGAGAACACCAAGATTACAAAGAACTTGAATTTGGCATCGGAGCCCTGCTTCTAGCCAAAGTGAAAGTGAAGGTGAAGTCCCTCAGTCGTGTCTGACTCTTTGTGACCCCATGGATTGTAGCCTACTAGGTTCCTCTGTCCATGGGATTTTTTAGGCAAGAATACTGGAGTGGGTTGCCATTTCCTTCTCCAGGAGATCGTCCCAACCCAGGGACTGAACCCTGGTCTCCCGCATTGTAGATAGACGCTTTACCTTCTGAGCCACCAGGTAAGTCCAAAGGCAGGACAATGTTGAGAAAGCACTGGATGTACTGCGTTGGCCATCTAGATGAGCCTGTCTCCTTTTTCTTCCATTTGGCCACATTGGGAATCTGACCTCTCACATTCCGAGCACAGGCCAGGGAGCTGTAGACAGAGAATGTTGCCTGGTATTCCAATGAACAAAGAATGTTGCCTACCATCCAGGTCTACAAGGATCAAGCCATTGGCCACTATAGCCAACCACCAAGGACAGTGTGCCCCATGGGGAATTCAAGATACAGAAAAACAGGAAGTATTCTGTGCTTTGGATCCTGGCCCTAGATAGTTAAGATGCTTTCCTAAGAAATAATTTTAATGAACCCAGATCCTTGTATCTTCTCATACATGTATACCTAGAAAAGCACTAAAATCATAAACTTGAGATGTCTGTTGTGATTAGCAGTAATCTTTTGAGGTTCAACCACATTTTTTTTCCCAGAAAAATAAAATAAAAGAAACCTTGTAAATATCCTGGCTCCTCCTTTACCTCTTCGGAGCAGTTCCTCGGAGTTATCCAAGAAGCAGTCTCCCAGGCTACAGTCCTCGGTAAGATCCAGGAATAAAACTTAACTTGCAGCTTTTAGATTCTGAGGTTTTTCTTCAGTCAACAGAACCGTTCCCACACTAGCACAATCGAGAGAGAACACGGCTATTTCCTTAGCCCTTCTTTCCTCTCTTTCCTTCTATAATGACCATGCAATATTTTCAGAAATGGCATTTCGGCAGGGATAGAAGGAAAAAGAGAGGTAAAAACAGGGCAAGCATTAGCAAAAACCCTCTTCCCTAGGACTGTCTCCTTTGATGTTACCAATGAAGGCTTGTGAACTCTGATTTAGCTGAGTTAATTTCATGCATAAAAATTAGTTATAGGAGAAAAGGGAACCCTCTGGCACTCTTTGTGGAAATGAAAACTGGTACAGTCATTATGGAGAACAGCATGGAGGTTCCTTAAAAAAAAACACACACACTAAAAAACTACCATATGACCCAGCAATCCCACTGTTGGGCAAATATCTGGAGAAAACCGTAATTCAAAAAGACAATTGTACCCCAGTGTTTGCTGCAGCACTATTTACAATAGCCGGGACATGGAAGCAACCTAAATGTCCATCGACAGATGAACAGATGAAGATATGGTACAACTGTATATACGTAACACGTATATACAAAGGAATATTACTTAGGCATAAAAAGGAATAAAACTGGGTCATTTGTAGTGATGGGGTTGGACCTAGAGTCTGTCATACAAAGTAAGTCAGAAAGAGAAAAACAAATATTGTATATTGATGCATATGCATCCTCCCAGCTGCCACTGGCCTCGGACGCGGGGTAGCTCTTCCCGGCTGCCGCCCTGACCTCGGACGCAGGCTTCAGCAATACGTGACCCGTGAACTTCCTGACGTTCAAGCTGGTTTTAGAAAAGGCAGAGGAACGAGAGATCAAATTGCCAACATCCGCTGGATCATGGAAAAAGCAAGAGAGTTCCAGAAAAACATCTATTTCTGCTTTCTTGACTATGCCAAAGCCTTTGACTGTGTGGATCACAATAAACTGTGGAAAATTCTGAAAGAGATGGGAATACCAGACCACCTGACCTGCCTCTTGAGAAATCTGTATGCAGGTCAGGAAGCAACAGTTAGAACTGGACATGGAACAACAGACTGGTTCCAAATAGGAAAAGGAGTACGTCAAGGCTGTATATTGTCACCCTGCTTATTTAACTTATATGCAGAGTACATCATGAGAAACACTGGACTGGAAGAAACACAAGCTGGAATCAAGACTGCCGGGAGAAATATCAATAACCTCAGATATGCAGATGACACCACCCTTATGGCAGAAAGTGAAGAGGAGCTAAAAAGCCTCTTGATGAAAGTGAAAGAGGAGAGCAAAAAAGTTGGCCTAAAGTTCAACATTCAGAAAACGAAGATCATGGCATCTGGTCCCATCACTTCATGGAAAATAGATGGGGAAACAGTGGAAACAGTGTCAGACTTTATTTTTTTGGGCTCCAGAATCACTGCAGATGGTGATTGCAGCCATGAAATTAAAAGACGCTTACTCCTTGGAAGAAAAGTTATGACCAACCTAGAGAGTATATTCAAAAGCAGAAACATTACTTTGCCTACTAAGGTCCGTCTAGTCAAGGCTATGGTTTTTCCAGTGGTCATGTATGGATGTGAGAGTTGGACTGTGAAGAAGGCTGAGCGCCGAAGAATTGACGCTTTTGAACTGTGGTGTTGGAGAAGACTCTTGAGAGTCCCTTGGACTGCAAGGAGATCCAATCAGTCCGTTCTGAAGGAGATCAGCCCTGGGTATTCTTTGGAGGGAATGATGCTAAAGCTGAAGCTCCAGTACTTTGGCCACCTGATGCGAAGAGCTGACTCATTGGAAAAGACTCTGATGCTGGGAGGGATTGGGAGCAGGAGGAGAAGGGGATGACAGAGGATGAGATGGCTGGATGGCATCACGGACTCGATGGACGTGAGTCTGAGTGAACCTCAGGAGATGGTGATGGGCAGGGAGGCCTGGCGTGCTGCGATTCATGGGGTTGCAAAGAGTCGGACATGACTGAGCGACTGAACTGAACTGAACTGAACTGATGCATATGTATGGAATCTGGAAAGACGGTTCAGATGAGCCTGTTTGCAGGGAAGATAGAGACGCAGCAGTAGAGAACGGTCATGTGAACACGGGAGGGAAGAAGATGAGACGAACTGGGAGAGTAGGCCTAACATGTAAACACTGCTATGTATAAAGCAGATAGCTGTTGGGAAGCTTCTGTGTAGCACAGGCAGCATAGCTTGGTGCTCTGTGATGACCTAGACAAGTAGGAGTGGGGGCAGGGAAGGGACGTTTGAGAGAGAAGGGATATGTGTATATGTGTTTCACTTCGCTGTATAACAGAAACTAACATAACACTGTAAACCAATTATACTCCAATAAAAATAAAAATGAGTTGTGTGTGTTTAAATGTTTGTTAAAAATCACAGACTACTGGCTCCTTCTCTAGCAATAATGATTCCTTAATCTTCATGATTCTGATGTAGGTGGCCCTCAGGCCACACTTTGGGAAACAATGGCTTAAACCTGGCCAAGAAAAACTGCATGAAACTGTGAGGACATGTGGTCTCTTCTGAAATCTAGTGGTTGGTGACTGAATAGTGATAGCTTTGTTTTCCCAATTAGTGGAAATTATACCTGCTGGAAGGAACTGATTCATTTTGGAAAGACTGTGTTCAGTAATCTTTGAAGCACAGAAACATTTTTTCCATTCTTTGTGTGCAAACAGATTGTTGGCCTTCTTCAGGGACGCAGGCCCAGACAACATCTCGGCAGGCCCTTTCGGATGGCATTTTTTCACAGGTGAAACTAGGTCAAGGAGAAAATTCAGAGCAGTTTGAAGCAGGAGAGAAAAAAAAAATCCAGAAATGCAACATAAAGCTGTGGGCCGCCGGAGACATCCACCTCTTTGTTTGCCCTGGTGAAGGCCGATGGTTTGTCACATGAATCTCAGGCCTTCCTGTTCTCTGCAGCTGCCTTCTGAGTCACTGCGGGTGACCAGGGAGGATGCCCTAACTGTCAGGGAATATAAGACCAACCGACTAACTGTATGACTTTTAGGTGAGGCCATTGTGCCAGGCCAATTTTGAAATTAAAGAGCAAATTTAACTGCATCATTGCCTATTCTCATTCAAGAACTTCTTTAGTCTAGATTTGCCCAACTGCAAATCAGCAGAAGGCACAAAAAACAAGCTGGTAAGTAGAATTTGCATCTGGTAAGTGAGAACTGGTTCCAGTCCTATTAGTCACTAAGATCATTTAAGGGTGGAGTTCCCTGGCAGGATAAACATTAAACCAAAAGCAACACTTCCTTATAACAGTTGGCGTTTCCTAAGAAGTCTGTAAAATGAAAACCCAGATGCCTAGGTAGGCAATACTATAGTTAGAAAAGCCACCCTTACTTTTCTCTTTCCTCTGGGCTCTCGCAGAATAGCATTGAGTATATCATGCGTGCTCAGTCACTCAGTTGTGTTCGATTCTGTGAACCCACGGCTTGTAATCTGTCAGGCTCCTCTGTCCATGGCATTTTCCAGGCAAGAATACTGGAGTGGGTTGCCATTTCCTCCTCCAGGGGATCTTTCTGACCTAAGGACTGAACCGGCCTCCCCTGTGGCTCTCCATTGGCAGATGGATTCTTTACCACTTGAGCCACCTGGGAAGCCCTGAGTATATTATACTCATGAATCAAGATTTCTCTATTAATCACATTTGCATTGTATGAAAGCCTCCCCCAAACTAACCAAGATATAATACATTTGAGCATGGAGTCCTGTCTCTATCCCTCAACCCAATGCCTGGATGTAAGAGGTGCTTAATAAAGCCCTGACTGTGTGACCAACTTATTGTACAGCAGAGTCATAATAATTGATTCACTTCTCTGAGCCTCCATTTTCATTTCTGTGATCGGGAAGGAAACCTTCTGTTTACCTCGCACAATTTTTGTGAGGACCAAATAAAATAGTAAGTACTGAAGATTTGCTTTCTTATAGCAGAAAAATGCATTAAATATCTCTGAAATACTAGATAAGAAACTGTGGCTAGTGGTTATCTCTGAGTGATGGAACATAGAGACGGGGTCAAGGCTAGGCAAAAGATTTTATTGTCTAGGCAGTACTTTCCATTGCATAAAAACAAGGCATATGTATGAATGATTAGTATGCAATTTAGGCTTTAATAAAATCTTCATGAAAATCCAGAAGCATGCTATTTCATTTACACTCAGATCCATTGTTTTGAATGCAATGCCTTGTAACAGAGTCTGAGAATTAAACTTGCACAGTAGAAAGTTGCATATCTTTTAGAGTTACATTTCTCTTTCTTTTGTTTTTCAATTAAAGCATAATTGCTTTACAATATCGTGTTAGTTTCAGATATAGAGCAAAGTGATTCAGTTATACATATACATACTTTTTTTTCAGATTCTTTTCCATTATAGGTTATTATAAGATATTGAATACACTTCCCTGTGCTTTACAATAAATCCTTATATTGTATTTTATATATAGTGGTATGTATCTGTTAGTCCCATACTCCTAATTTATCCACCCTCCCTTCCCCTTTGGTAACCATAAGTTTGTTTTCTGCATTTGTGGGTCTGTTTCTGTTTTATAAATAAATTCATTTGTATTATTTTTAAGATTCTACATTTAGTGATATCATGTGATATTTTAGTGATATCATATTCTCTTTTTTGTCTGACTTGTTTCACTAAGTCTAATACTCTCTAGCACCATGTTCCTGTAAATGGCAATATTTTACTCTTTTATGGCTGAGTAATATTTCATTGGGATGTATATATTAATATATGTATACCACATCTTCTTAAGTCAATAAGCTGCTGATGGGCACTTATTGTAAATAGTGTTGCTATGAACATTGGGGTGGAGTTACATTTCTTATCTGATGAAAATCAATGTCCTTTAACTTTTTTATACAATAGAACATTAGTTCAAAGACTCTTGAAACAGCAAAATTGAAAGAACAGCTTGGAATTTATATACTAGAATCTGATACTGTCAGTACACATAAATCATTGTACTATAAAGAAAGCTGAGCACCGAAGAATTGATGCTTTTGAACTGTGGTGTTGGAGAAGCCTCTTCAGAGTCCCTTGGACTGCAAGGAGATCCAACCAGTCTATCCTAAAGGAAATCAGTCCTGAATGTTCATTGGAAGGACTGATGTTGAAGCTGAAACTCCAATATTTTGGCCATCAGGAAGAGCTGACTCATTTGAAAAGACCCCGATGCTGGGGAAGATTGAAGGTGAGAGGAGAAGGGGACGACAGAGAATGAGATGGTTGGGTGGCATCACTGACTCAATGGACATGAGTTTGAGTAAACTCTGGGAGTTGGTGATGGACAGGGAGTCCTGGCGTGCTGCAGTCCATGGGGTCACAAAGAGCTGGACTGGACTGAACTGGACTGAAGCACTTTTTATCCTGAGAAAGTTTGAACAGAAAATAAGACTATTGTAGTAACTCAATCCAATAGAAAACATATCATAAGCTTATTATGTACCAACAAAATTTGCTTATTTAATATTTTGATATACTTACAACCTCTTTTTTAATTAGACCATTGAAACTGGGGTGAGATCTCTGAAAATTAGAACTGTATCAGAGGATTGCATCTGAAATATACAAATCCTCACCTGGATATTTCAATAGTATGGCAATAACTGTAACCTATAAAATCTGAATAGAAGTGATGGTCAATATACAGTACTATATATAAACTAGATAACTAATAAGTTATCTATCTAGCTATATAATAATAACTGTATAGTACAGGGAACTCTACTCAATACTCTATAATGGCCTACATGGGAAAAGAATCTAAAAAAGAGTGGATATATGTTTATGTATAACTGATTCACTTTGCTGTAGACCTAAACCTAACATTGTAAATCAACGATACCCCACTTAAAAAGTCTTAAAAGAGAAGTGATGGTAACATCTCTCCTTAAATTTCTCTTTTCCGGTAAACTTTAACTCAGACTTTGAATCTTTAGTTACCCAGAAAAGGATTGGGTAATAAATGTAGCAATCACAGACTAGTCATCAGCACTGTTAAGGAGAATATGAATTCCTTAAACAACTAAAGCAAAAACTAAGAAGGAAAAAGGCAGAATCTGTTTCCTCATAAGGAAGATACAAGAACATCCATAACCATTACTGACCTTTTATTATTTGAGTATCTCCTTCCCATTAACCTCAAAAGATTATCATGTCTCTTCCTTAAGGTCAGGAAATAGAGTTCTGTCCTGGCTCTGCCCCTAAAGTCACAAGTTGATCTTATCCTCAAAACTTTAAAATCTTTGTCTTTCTTTTGAAATAATAATAGGGGAACACAGTGTGTTTGTTGCAAAAGCATAGACTCTTGAACTGAAAGAAGCTTAAAGATGATCTCAATAAGTAGTTATTAAATTTTTTTGGCAGAACTCTTTTACTCAAACAAAAAATACAAGTAAGATGAAAGCTAAACAGCTTTGGTAGAAGACAGGTAAGTGTTGGAATGCCTGCTGGTCTCCTATCCTCTCCCTTGCAGTCCTTCAGGGAAGCACTAGGACTCCACAGTCAACTTAAACACTGACTGAATCCAACCTCATTTCACACATGGGGAAAACTCAGGAACTTTCTGAGTTTGTTCCAAATTGATAGCAGATTCAGGGGTTTCCCTGGCAGCTCAGTGGTAAAGAATCTGCCTGCTAAGGCAGGAGACACGGATTCAATCTCTGATCCTGGGAGATCCCACATGCCATGGACAAACTAAGCCCATGCGCCTCAGGTATTGAGCCTGTGCTCCAGAGCCCTGGAACCACAACCACTGAGCCCACATGCCAGTGCTATCGAAGCTCACATGACCTAAAGCCGGTGCTCTGCCACAAGAGAGGTCACTGAAGTGAGAAGCCTGAGCACCGCAACTAGAGAAAGTAGCCCCCGCTCATTGCAACTAGGGAAAACGCTGAGCAGCGCTGAAGACCCAGCACAGCCAAAATTAAATTAAATTAAATTAAAAAACAGCAGACTCAGGACCCCTTATCCACTGTTACATCTTTGTAATCATAACAACATTTATTGAGTGATATATTTAAGCTTAATACAGCTTTAAAATTTTCACTTGCATTATTTCATTTACTCCTTACAATAGCAATCTGAGGTACCGCTAAGATTTATCTATTTTAATTGAAGTATAGTTGATTTACCATTTTTCAGGTATATACATACATACACAATCTTTTTCAGATTCTTCTCCATTATAGGTTATTAAAAGATATTGAATATAATTTCCTATGCCATACAGTAAACCCATGTTGTTTATCTGTGTTATGTATAGTGGTATGTATCTGTTAATTCCATACTTCTAATTTACCCTCCTCTCCCTCCCCCTCTGGTAACCATAAGTTTGTTTTCTATGTCTGTGAGTCTATTTCTGTTTTGCAAATAAGTTTGTGTCATTTTTTTCTTAGATTCCATAGATAACTGATATCATATGATATTGGCCTTTGTCTGATTTACTTCACTCAGTATGATAATCTCTAGGTTCATCCATATTGATATAAATGACATTATTTCATTTTTTTATGGCTAATGTTCCATCATGTGTTCCCCTCTTCTCTATCAATTCATCTGTTGATGGACATCTAGGTTGCTTCCATGTCTTGGCTATTGTAAATAGTGCTGATAAGAACACTGGCATCCATATATCTTTCCAAATTAGAGCTTTCATCTTTTCCAGACAGATCCCCAGGAGTGGGATCGCAGGATCATATGGCAACTCTATTTTTAGCTTTTTAAAGAACCTCCATGCTGTTCTCCATAGGAGCTGCACTAATTTATTTATTTATTGCTGCACCAATTTATAATCCCACCAACAGTATAAGAGGGTTCCCTTTTCTCCACACGCTAAGATGGATTTAATAGATAAGAAAAGTGAACCAAGAGAAAATAAGTAAATTGCCCAAGGTCTCACAGATACTATGTTGTCTTCCTAGACTTCAGTTACTTCTGTAAGGAGCTGGATAATTTCTGAAATGCAGGCTGGTGTGTACCTCTAACATTCCATTGTTTTAGGATTCCAAGTTGTGAGACAGGTTCTTCCACCATAAATTGTTCCTTGAGAAGGAATTACATTCTTTTGAGACTTAAATGTTTGATGTGTACAGAGGGAAATTTTAAAAGTTTTTTATTGATTGATTGATTTTGCGCTGTGCTAGGTTTTTGTTTCTGTGCGTGGTCTTTCTCTGCTTGTAGCAAGTGGGAGCTACTTTCTAGTTTTAGTGCTCGGGCTTCTCATTGTGGTGGCTTTTCTTGTTGCAGGGTGTGGTCTCCAGAGCGCAGGCTCAGTAGTTGTGGTGTATGGGCTTTGTTGCCCAGAGGCAAGTGGAATCTTCCTGGAACAGGGACTGAACCTATGTCCCCTGCATTGGCAGGCAGATTCTTAACCACAGGACCGCCAGGTAAGTCCAACAGAGGAACATTTTAAGATGCAATTGTTTCAATTCATCAGTCTAATAATCTTTCACCTGTGATCAAGTACTGCCATTGACCCAGGGTCTGTTGATGCAGTAAATGATATAGTGGTGGGTGGGCACTTTGTAGTTAGAGAACAGTGAGCTGGTAGGAAGAGGTGGGACAAAAACCTTTCTTTCAGAAGATTATTTAGTAGTAGCAAAAAGATGCTGATTGTGCCTGATAAACTTCTATGAGTTTGAAAACAGGCAAGTGGCAGCAACAGCATAATCTGATTGAGTCAATATGATAATGGCAAATCTGCAGCAATTTTTGCTATGCAAATGGCATAAATCTATTAAGACTATGCAAGGTTTTATTTTATGATCAACTTGGTTAAAAGCATAACTTTTTGCATCAGAAACAAAACATTAGCCAAATAAGTCTGGACCCTTTGAGGAGACCTTGTAAACAAAACAGCAGTATGTTTATAAAAATAACAGGTTCTTGAGCTTTGACCATTCATACATAGACCAATCATACATACATAGACCAACTTTGATCAATCATACATAGAGATGATTACATATGACATCAAAGTACCATGACTCATTAATCTTCTTTATTTTACTGTTTCAAATAACATTCATTTATTTATTTATTTTTACTTTACAATACTGTATTGGTTTTGTCATACCTTGACATGAATCCGCCATGGGTGTACATGAGTTCAAATAACATTTAAACTCAAGAATAGTTCTCTACTTCCCTTGGCTTGAATCTCCTACACACAGGGTTGGATTTCTTACTTCTCTTATGTATACAAGTCAATCTAAAGAACATGTTTCTCAGTCAAGCAGTAAAATTACTGTGGTTTGTTTAAAATATGAATTATCATTTTGTTCTGCCTCTGAACTTACCCTCCCTTCCAGCCTCATCTTCTCCCTCATTTACAGTGTATCCTTTGCTCCAGTAATTTCCAATTTCTTATAGTTCTCCAATATTAAACTTTTCACGTCTGTATACTTCGGTACTTGCTGTTTCCTCTAACTGGAAAACCTTCTTCTTTTTCTACTCTTTGCCCAAAAGGCCTGGTTAATCCGTATTCACCCTTTACTATTCAGCTTACCTATCTCTTCCTCTTGGAATCCTTGACTATTATAAAACTTCAGTGACTATCTTTGTAGATGTCTTTCTTTTTTCTTGTGCATATCTTTGCATACATTTGTCATTGTGCCCTTAGTGGAAATTATTAGAGGTGGAGTTACTGTGACAAAGATTATTCACTTGAGAGTTCCCTGGTAGTCTAGTGGTTAGATTCTCGGCTTTCACCGCTGTGGCCAGGGTTCAATCCCTGGTCAGAGAACTGAGATCCCATAAGCCACATGGTGTGGCCAAAAAAAAAGAAAGAAAGGAAGGAAGACTATTCGCTTGTACATCTTTACATATATCAAAGTTTTTACTCTTAAAATAGTCAGGTATGATAAAATGTTTATGAAGTCAATCAGTTCCTGACTTGTAAATGATAGCACAAACAACTGGCCCTTCTGTTTCACCCTTCCTGCCCCTGAGCTCCCCTGGTACTGATATTGCTTCCTTTACATAAATGGGCTGGTTTCTGGTTCAGGGGGAGCCTGTAAAGATCTGGCCCACCTTCTTTCCTTGTGCTGGACAACTTCCCTTCTACCACTCTGGTGCCCTGGAACTGTCCACTTGCCTTACCATCTCCTACCGTTCATGCTCCAGGCTGTAGAATATATTTGTGCACGTGCATGCTAAGTCACTTCAGTCATGTTTTACTCTTTGCAACCCTATGGACTGTAGCCTACCAGACTCCTCTGTCCGTGGGATTCTTCAGACAAGAATATTGGAGTGGGTTGTCATGCCCTCCTCCAGGAGATCTTCCCAGTCCAGGGATCGAACCCTCATCTCTTACGTATCCAGCATTGGCAGGCGGGGGTTCTTTACCTGGGAAGCCCAGAATGTAAGTTTAAGAGGAGCCAAACGGTCAGATTTCAGAGGCTTCAAGAGGCCCTGCGCTATGATTTACTATATAAGTGGCTTTCAAGGTAGTGCCCTAGGGTTTTCAGAGGTGCTCTGAGGGCCTCTAAAGGGAAAGAGAGAAGGAGGAAAAGGCCAAAACCAAAGCTCCAGGTGCCCTGCTCTGCACATCGACCAGGGTCCAGTTTGTCTGTTTTATATGCACTGTGCTCAGGTAAGTTTTCATTTAAAGAAAAAACAAACAAATCAAAAAATTCTAATGCTTAAAAACAGTTTTAACATGATTTATGATCTTACCAAGCTTTGATGGACTGGCCTAGTAACCTCACCTTATTGTCAAGTTTCAACTTTGGTCTCTTGAAAAATGCATTCACTCATTTATTCCTAATGTAACCATTTGCCCTGGTTTATCTGAGACTTTCTAGGTTTTAGCACTGAAATTTCTATGTCCTGGGAACCTCACTGATCCCAGACAATGTTACCTTATTCCATTTATTCTTTCCACCCACTTACTTAAAAAAATCACTGAGCAGTTACCATCTGCTGTGCACTGTACTAAGCACTGTTACAGTCCTCTTAGCCCAGGTGTGAGATGCAAGAGTGAAGAAACTTACAGAAAATTCCATTCCAAGTCACCATATAACAGATCCCTATGAGAACCACCCAGGGAGCTTAGTCATCCCCCCAAACTTTGGACAATGATAATGAAGAGTTGTTTTAGGTTATCAAGTCTTAAGGTGGTTTGTAACACAACCGTAAGTGATTGGAATGATATTCAATTCACAGATGGGAAATGAAAAATGCTTAAGTAACTTGCCCAAATCAAAAAGAGCTAGGTGTTTCCCTGGTGGTCTAGTGGTCAGGAATCCGCCTGCCAATGCAGCAAACATGGGTTCTATCTTTGGTCCAGGAAGATACCATATGCTGCAGAGCAACTAAAGCTCATGTGTTGCAACTACTTTGCCAGTGCTCTGGAGCCTGCAAATTATGGAAGCTTATGCACCCTAGAGCCTATGAGCCACAGCAAGAGAAGTCACCACAATGAGAAGTCCAAGCACCGCAACTGGAGTAGCCCCCCATTGCTGCAACTAAAGAAAGCTGGCATGCAGCAATGAAGACCCAGCACAGGACTAAATGAACAAATAAATCTTAATAAATCTTTTAAAAAAGAAAAAAAAAAAACAGCTAGAAAAGTAGCAGTATCAGGATTTAAGCCCAAGCAGTTTAGCTCTTGGAGAAGGCAATGGCAACCCACTTTAGTATTCTTGCCTGGAAACTCCAATGGATGGAGGAACCTGGAAGGCTGCAGTCCATGGGGTCGCTGAGGGTCAGACACGACTGAGCAACTTCCCTTTCACTTTTCACTTTCATGCATTGGAGAAGGAAATGGCAACCCACTCCAGTGTTCTTGCCTGGAGAATCCCAGGGATGGGGGAGCCTGGGGGGCTGCTGTCTATGGGGTTGCACAGAGTCTGACACGACTGAAGTGACTTAGCAGCAGCAACAGCAACAGTTTAGCTCTAGGATCTGTGTTTGTAACCACTTAACTGCCCTGCCTTTGCATTAGATTTATACACACACACAAATTTTAACATTTCCATTTTTTTCTCCTGTATCTATCAGGGTTCACACTGCTCACTCCCCAGGCACTGTTATAGTTACAAAGAAGTAAGTAAGTCAGTGTGGACCATCAAGAGCAACACCATAGGGTAGGACATTTAAGCTAGATCTTAAAGAATGACAGAGATTATTATGCAAGAAATAGGGAAGAAAAAGGCAGTAGAAGGGAAATACTGTGGGGTGCAAAGAGAAAGGTGTCAGGAACTAATGCTGGGAAAGTGGGCTACAGTAAGGTGGTGAAAAGTCTTTACATCAAACAAAGGAGCATGAATTTCATCTTACAACTACAGGGAGCAATTAAAGGTTTTTCAACAAAGATATACTATGATAGATAAAAGATAATTTTGGAGGCAGCATGGAGATAACTACAGAGAAAAAACAGAGACCAAATAGATAAGTTGATACAGATCAGGTGCAGGGGGATGAATACCTTAAGAAGCAGGAAATGGAGGAAGTGGGCTTCAAAGATATTTCTAAAGTGTGTGACAAGACTGGGCAACCAATTAGACTACAGAGATATGAGAGAGGCCATCCCTTAGATGAATTCAGTGTTTTGATAGTTTGGTTGACTGGTTGAAACTTCACCTGCAACTCAATAAGGCTTCAAGAGTCAGTGTATCACCGCTTCTCTGAAGACAAACAGGTGTTCAAAACAAAACAAGTATTGAGAACAGAGGTACAGATCAAAGGAGTCAGGGAACCAAATTGCTAGAGTTTCTAAAATCACAGATACCAAGGCCAAACCCTCCTTAATCAGAATTCCTTGGGATAGCACTTGGGAATTTATACTTTTATAAAGTTCCCCAGATAACTTTGCTTGGCCAAGCTGAAGAATTACCACTCTAAGGGTTCTTCTTTGCCTCTTTGTTCATTGAAGGTTGATATTTCCCAAAAGGTCTATCCCCAGTTGTCTTCTCATCCTATGCTCCCCGTCTGGACCATTTCATTAATTTCAACAACTTCAACTATCATCTGAACTAAGGAATTCCACAAGAAACCCAGATCTTTCCTCTGAGTTTTATCCTGTATTTCTACCATTAGCCTGAACATCTCTACTGGGATATGCGTTGGCATTACAGAAACAGCTAAAACCCCAAATAACATCATACTTAATGGTAAAAGACTGTTTTTGCCCTAATAAGGAGTAAGATAAGGATTTGCACTTTAGCTACTGCTATTCTTCCGTATTGTTTGTCTCCCAGGATCTTAGTTTCTCATCTAGGGATTGAACCTAGGCCCTCAGCAATGAGAGCACCATTGGACTGCCAGGGAATTTCTTTGCCACTGCTAGTCAACATTGTATTGGAGGTTCTAGCAAGGGCAGTTAGGCAATAAAAAGAAAAAAAGTAACACAACTTCTGTTTGCTGATGACCTAATCTTGCATAGAAAATCCTAAGAAATCCACTGCAAAAACTATTAATATTAGAACTAATAAGTTCATCACAGTTGTAGGGGTCAAGATCAATTTTAAAAATAATATGTCTATACACTAGTAGAGAACAATCCAAAAACGAAATTAAGAAAACAATTGCATTTACAATAGCATCAAAAAATAAAATCCTTAGGAATAGATTTAACAAAAGAAATGCAAATCATGTACTCTGAAAACTACAAACATTGTTGAAATAAATGTTAAAAGACCCAAATGAATGGAAAGACACCCATATTCATAGATTGGAAGACTTAATATTGTCAAGATGGCAATACTCCAAGCTTATCTACACATTCGGCACAACTCCTATCAAATCCCCAAGCGTCTTCTTCACAGAAATCAAAAAGACGATCCTAAAAAAAATATGGAAATGCAAGGGAACCAGAATAGCCAAACAACCTGGACAAAGAAGAACAAAGTTGGATGACTCATACATCCTGATTTCAAAACTTAGTACAAAACTATAATAATCCAGACAGTGGGATACTGGCATAAGGATAGGCACATAAATCAATGGAATAAAATTGAGAGTCTAGAAACACTGACATTTAATCAGTGAACTGATTTTTAACAAGGATGCCAGACAATTCAATAGAGAAGAGTCTTTTCAATGAGTGATGTTGGAACAAATAGATGTCACATGCAAAAGAATAAAGTTGGACCTTTACTTAACAATATATATAAAAATTAACTCCAAATGGATCACAGACCTAATCATAAGAGCTGAATAAAACTCTTAGAAGAAAATATAGGTGTAAAATTTTCAGGACCTTGGATTAGGCTATTTTTTTTTTAGATATGACACCAAAAGCACAACAACTTAAGAAAAAATGTATTAGATATTACAAAATGTATCACTTTTCTGCTTTGAAAGACAACTTCAAGAAAGTGAAAAAAACAAAGATAAGCAACAAGGATTATAGTGTATAGCACAGGGAAATACCGCCATTATCTTGTAATAACCTATAATATAACCTGCAAAAATACTGAATCACTATACTGTACATCTGAAAATAATATAATATTGTAAATTGACTATACTTCAATCTAAAAAAGAAAGTGAAAAGATAAACCATAGAAAGAGAAAATACTTGCAAATCTTATTAACTAATAAGGGCATTCTTTATGTACTCTGGATATATGACAAGAATGGAGAAAACCTGGAATTCTTGTACACAACTACTGGGAATGTAAGATGATGGAGCCGCTGTGGAAAACATTTTGGTAGTGCCTCTAAAAGTTAAACAGAGACTTACCATATGAGCTAGCAGTTCTGAAAGTGAAGTGAAAGGGAAAGGCGCTCAGTTGTGTCCGACTCCTTGCAACCCCATGGACTATACAGTCCACGGAATTCTCCAGGCCAGAATACTGGAGTGGGTAGCCTTTCCCTTTTCCAGGGGATCTTCCCAACCCAGGGACTGAACCCAGATCTCCTGCGTGGCAGGAGGATTCTTTACCAGCTGAGCCACAAGAGAAGCGCAAGAATACTGGATGGGTAGATTATCCCTTCTCCAGGGGATGTTCCTGACCCAGGAATTGAACCGGGGTTTCCTGAATTGCAGGCAGATTCTTTACCAACTGAGCTATCAGGGAAGCCCTACTCCTAGTTATATACCCAAAGAACTGAAAACTAGTACTCACACAAATACTTATATGACATCGTTCATAGCAGTAGTATTCAGATTAGCCAAAAGGTGGAAACAAATGTCCACCAACAGATGAAGAGATTAAAAAATTAGGTATATCCACACAATAGAATGCAATTCAGCTGCCAAAAGGAATGAAACATGGATAAATGCTACAGCATAGATGAACCTTGAAAACATGCTAAGTGAAAGAAGCCAGACACAATATGCAAAAGGTTGCATATTGCACTTATATGAAATACCCAAAGGAGGCAATCCACAGAGACAGGAAGTAGATTAGTAGTTTCCAAGGGTTGAGGGAAAGGGGAACAGGGAGTAATCGGAATAGAGTGTTTCTTTTGGGGGTGATGAAAATGTTCTGAAATTAGATAGTGATGACGGTTACACAATTCTGTGAATAAACTAAAAGTCATGAGTTGTATACTTTGAATTGATGAATTACATGGTGCATTAATCAGGACTCTCCAGAGAAAAAGAATAGGATATATTCATAGATATACAAAGGAGGAAATTTATTATAGGAATTGGCTTATGTAGTTACAAGTTACAAGGGCTGAGAAGTCCCATATCTGCTATCTGCAAGCTGAAGAACCAGGAAAGCCAATGGTATAATTCAGTCTGAGTTTGAAGGCCTGAGAATCAGGGGAGTCAGTGGTGTAGGTCCTAGTGTGGACATCCCAGCTCAAGAGAAAGGGAAATCACCCTTTCCTCCTCTCTCTCTCTCTATACATATATATTTGTTGTTGTTGTTGCCCTGGGTCTTCATTGCCACGCTCAAGCTTTCTCTAGTTGAGGCAACTAAGGGCTATGTTCTAGTTGTGATGCACAGGCTTCTCACTGCAGCGGCTTCTCCTGTTACCAAGCACAGGCTTCAGGATGTGCAGGCTCAGTAATTGTGGCACAGAAGCTTAGTTGCCCTGCATGATGTGCAACCTTCCCTGACTGGAGATCCAGCCTGTGTCCCCTGCATTGGCAGGCAGACTTCTTTGCCACGGGACCACCAGGGAAGTCCCTTTCCTCCTCTTTGTGTTCTATTCTGGATCTCAACCCTTTGGATGATGCCTACCTACACTGCTAAGGGCAGATCTTCTTTTCTCAGTCTACTGAATCTAATGCTCATCTCTTCCAGAAACACCCTACAGACACACCCAGAAATGTTTTGCCAGCTATCCAGGCATCCTTTAGCCCAGTTATTGATGCATAAAATTAACCATATGGTGAGTGAAATTTGAGCTTCCCTGGTGGCTCAATGGTAAAGAATCCTGCCAATGCAGGAGACACAGGTTCGAGTCCTGATCTCACACGCCATAGAGCAACTGAGTCCAGGGGCCACAACTGCAGAACCCATGTGCTGCAATTATTGAAGCTTGCTTGCCCTAGAACCCATGCACTACAACAACAGATGCCATTGCAGTGAGAACCCCAGGCACTGCAACCAGAGAGCAGCGCCTGCTTGCCTCAACTAGAGAAAAGGCCAAGCAGCAACAAAGACCCAGCATGCACACACAGACAGACAGACAGACACTCACAGCGACGAAGACCCAGCACAGCTAACAATAAATAAATAAATAATTTTAAAAAATAATAAAAGCTGTAAAATTTAACAAGATTTGAGTGAACATCAGTCATTAGCTTCTCAGGTGGTACTCGTGGTAAAGAACCCACCTACCAATAAAGAAGACACAAAAGACATGGGTTCAGTCCATAGGTCAGGGAGATCCCCTGGAGAAGGGACTGGCAATCCATTCTTACCTGGAGAACTCCATGGACAGAAGAGCCTGGTGGGCTACAGTCCATGGGATCAGAGTCAGACATGACTGAGTAACTGAGCACAGACTGTCACAGACTGTCAATGGCTACGTACAATTTCCAAGGTAAGGGTTGGAAAAGTATCAAGAAAATATCACAGAGATTGGATGAGAAGATGCATGTTCTATCTTTCTAAGTGTAAATTTTATATTTTCATAGCATGAGTTGATGACTAATATAAAATTCCACTATTAAGGAATACTTATTATATTTAAATATTCTACGTGAAACAGGAGCGGTGGCTGTGCTGGCACAGGAGGGCTGAGAGGAGCTACTCCACGTTCAAGGTCAGGAGGGGCGGCCGTGAAGGCTGAGAGGAGCTACTCCACGTTCAAGGTCAGGAGGGGCGGCCGTGAAGAGATACCCCACGTCCAAGGTAAGAGAAACCCAAGTAAGATGGTAGGTGTTGCGAGAGGGCATCAGAAGGCAGACACACTGAAACCATAATCACAGAAAACAAGTCAATCTAATCACACAGACCACAGCCTTGTCTAACTCAGTGAAACTAAGCCATGCTGTGTGGGGCCACCCAAGACGGGCGGGTCATGGTGGAGAGGTCTGACAGAATGTGGTCCACTGGAGAAGGGAATGGCAAATCACTTCAGTATTCTTGCCTTGAGAACCCCATGAACAGTATGAAAAGGCAAAACGATAGGATACTGAAAGAGGAACTCCCCAGGTCAGTAGGTGCCCAATATGCTACTGGATATCAGTGGAGAAATAACTCCAGAAAGAAGGAAGGGATGGAGCCAAAGCAAAAACAATACCCAGCTGTGGATGTGACTGGTGATAGAAGCAAGGTCCAATGTTGTACAAAGCAATATTGCATAGGAACCTGGAATGTCAGGTCCATGAATCAAGGCAAATTGGAAGTGGCCAAACAGGAGATGGAAAGAGTGAACGTCGACATTCTAGGAATCAGTGAACTAAAATGGACTGGAATGGGTGAATCTAACTCAGATGACCATTATATCCACTACTGTGGGCAGGAATCCCTTGGAAGAAATGGAGTAGCCATCATGGTCAACAAGAGTCCGAAATGCAGTGAAAGTGAAAGTGAAAGCGCTCAGTCGTGTCCGACTCTTTGCGACCCCATGGACTGTAGCCTACCAGGCTCCTCCCTCCATGGGATTCTCCAGGCAAGAGTACTGGAGTGGGTTGCCATTTCCTTCTCCAGGGGATCTTCCCGACCCAGGGATCGAACCCAGGTCTCCCGCATTCCAGGCAGACGCTTTAACCTCGGAGCCTGCAATCTCAAAAACGACAGAATGATCTCTGCTCATTTCCAAGGCAAACCATTCAATATCACAGTAATCCAAGTCTATGCCTCAACCAGTAATGCTGAAGAAGCTGAAGTTGAACAGTTATGAAGACCTACAAGACCTTTTACAACTAACACCCAAAAAAGATGTCCTTTTCATTATAGGGGACTGGAATGCAAAAGTAAGAAGTCAAGAAACACCTAGGGTAACAGGCAAATTTGGCCTTGGAATACGGAAAGAATCAGGGCAAAGGCTAATAGAGTTTTGCCAAGAGAACACACTGGTCATAGCAAACACCCTCTTCCAACAACACAAGAGAAGACTCTACACATGGACATCACCAGATGGTCAACACCGAAATCAGATTGATTATATTCTTTGCAGCCAAAGATGGAGAAGCTCTATACAGTCAGCAAAAACAAGACTCTGGGAGCTGACTGTGGCTCAGATCATGAACTCCTTATTACCAAATTCAGACTCAAATTGAAGAAAGCAGAGAAAACCACTAGACCATTCAGGTATGACCTAAATCAAATCCCTTATGATTATGCAGTGGAAGTGAGAAATAGATTTAAGGGACTAGATCTGATAGATAGAGTGCCTGATGAACTATGGACGGAGGTTCGTGACACTGTATAGGAGTCAGGGATCAAGACCATCCCCATGGAAAAGAAATGTAAAAAAGCAAAATGGCTGTTTGGGGAGGACATACAAATAGCTGTGAAAAGAAGAGAAGTGAAAAGCAAAGGAGAAAAGGAAAGATAAGCATCTGAATGCAGAGTTCCAAAGAATAGCAAGGAGAGATAAGAAAGCCTTCCTCAACGATCAATGCAAAGAAATAGAGGAAAACAACAGAATGGGAAATACTAGAGATCTCTTTAAGAAAATTAGAGATACCAAGGGAACATTTCATGCAAAGATGGGCTTGAAAAAAGACAGAAATGGTATGGACCTAACAGAAGCAGAAGATATTAAGAAGAGGTGGCAAGAATACACAGAAGAACTGTACAAAAAAGATCTTCATGACCAAGATAATCACGATGGTGTGATCACTCACCTAGAGCCAAACATCCTGGAATGTGAAGTGGGCCTTAGAAAGCATCACTATGAACAAAGCTAGTGGATGTGATGAAATTCCAGTGGAGCTATTTCAAATCCTGAAAAGATGATGCTGTGAAAGTGCTGCACTCAATATTTCAGCAAATTTGGAAAACTCAGCAGTGGTCACAAGACTGGAAAAAGTCAGTTTTCATTCCTATCCCAAAGAAAGGCAATGCCAAAGAATGTTCAAACTACAGCACAATTGCACTCATCTCACACACTAGTAAAGTAATGCTCAAAATTCTCCAAGCCAGGCTTCAGCAATACATGAACCATGAACTTCCAGATGTTCAAGCTGGTTTTAGAAAAGGCAGAGGAACCAGAAATCAAATTGCCAACATCTGCTGGATCATTGAAAAAGCAAGAGAGTTCCAGAAAAGCATCCGTTTCTGCTTTCTTGACTATGCCAAAGCCTTTGACTGTGTGGATCACAATAAACCGTGGAAAAATCTGAAAGAGATGGGAATACCAGAGCACCTGACCTGCCTCTTGAGAAACCTGTATGCAGGTCAGGAAGCAACAGTTAGAACTGGACATGGAACAACAAACTGGTTCCAAATAGGAAAAGGAGTTTGTCGAGGCTGTATATTGTCAGCCTGCTTATTTAGCTTATATACATAGCACATCATGTGAAAAGCTGGGCTGGAAGAAAGAAGCACAGGCTGGAATGAAGATTGCCTGGGAGAAATATCAATAACCTCAGATATGCAGACGACTGTCAGAAAGTGAAGAGGAACTAAAAAGCCTCTTGATAAAAGTGAAAGAGGAGGGTGAAAAAGTTGGCTTAAAGCTCAACATTCAGAAAACGAAGATCACGGCATCTTGTCCCATCACTTCATGGGAAATAGATGGGGAAACAGTGGGAAACAGTGTCAGACTTTATTTTTTGGGGCTCCAAAATCACTGCAGATGGTGATTGCAGCCATGAAATTAAAAGACGCTTACTCCTTGGAAGGAATGTTATGACCAACCTAGACAGCATATTCAGAAGGAGAGACACTACTTTGCCAACAAAGGTCCATTTAGTCAAAGCTATGGTTTTTCCAGTGGTCATGTATGGATGTGAGAGTTGGACTATAAAGAAAGCTGAGCACTGAAGAATTGATGCTTTTGAGGTGTGGTGTTGGAGAAGACTCTTGAGAGTCCCTTGGACTGCAAGGGGATCCAACCAGTCCATTCTAAAGCAATCAGTCCTGGGTGTTCTTTGGAAGGAATGATGCTAAAGCTGAAACTCCAGTACTTTGGCCACCTCATGCGAAGATTGACTCACTGGAAAAACTCTGCTGCTGGGAGGGATTGGGGGCAGGAGGAGAAGGGGACGACAGAGGATGAGATGGCTGGATGGCATCACCGACTCAATGGACATGAGTTTTAGTGAACTACAGGAGTTAATGATGGACAGGGAGGCCTGGCGTGCTGCAATTCATGGGGTCACAAAGTCGCACACGACTGAGCAACTGAACTGAACTGAACTGAACTGAACCGAATTGAAACAGGGGAGCAGAAAGCAGGGCTCAACCTTTGAAAAAATGACATAGTCCAATGATATGACATAAACTGGTGTGAACCAAGTAGGTCCAAGATGGTAGATGAGTCAACTTCCACTAGAACTTGAACTTCAGTACATGCTCATTGTTGTAACACATCCGCAAGCTAAATGACATGCCCACAGGCACCACGATAGTTCTAAGATCAACCATAGAGGTACAAAAGTGGGTGGTGGCCCAATTGCTGGAAGTCCCTACCCCTTCTCACAAATAGCTGGAATACTCCTCCCAATCATTCAGTTCAGTTCAGTTCAGTTGCTCAGTCAAGTCCGACTCTTTGCAACCCCATACACTGCAGCATGCCAGGCCTCCCTGTCCATCACTAACTCCTGGAGATTGCTCAAACTCATGTCCATTGATCAGTGATACCATCCAACCATCTCATCCTCTGCTGTCCCCTTCTCTGCCTGCCTTCAGTCTTGCCCAGCATCAGGGTCTTTTCAAATGAGTCAGCTGTTTGTATCAGGAGGCCAAAGCATTGGAGTTTCAGCTTCAGCATCAGTCCATCCAATGAACACCCAGGACTGATCTCCTTTAGGATGGATTTGGATCTCCTCGCAGTCCAAGGGACTCTCAAGAGTCTTCTCCAACACCACACCTCAAAAGCATCAATTCTTCAGTGCTCAGCTTTCTTTATAGTCCAACTCTCACATCCATACATGACTACTGGAAAAACCATAGCCTTGACTAGACGGGCCTTTGTTGGCAAAGTAATGTCTCTGCTTCTAAATATGCTGTCTAGTTTGGTTGTAGCTTATCTTCCAAGGAGCAAGCATCTTTTAATTTCATGGCTGCAGTCACCATCTGCAGTATTTTGGAGCCTCCAAAAATAAAGTCTGTCACTGTTTCCATTATTTCACCATCTATTTGCCATGAAGTGATGGGACCAGATGCCATGATCTTAGTTTTTTGAATGTTGAATTTTACACCAACTTTTTCACTCTCCTCTTCCACTTTCATCAAGAGGCTTTTTAGTTCTTCTTCAATTTCTGCCATAAGGGTAGTGTCATCTGTATATCTGACGTTATGGACATTTATTTTGGCAATCTTGATTTCAGCTTGTGCTTCATCCAGTCCAGTATTTCTCATGATGTACTCTGCATACAAGTTAAATAAGCAGGGTGACAATATACAGCCTTGATTGTCTCCTTTCCCAATTTGGAACCAGTCTGTTCTATGCTCAGTTCTAACTGTTGTTTCTTGGCATGCATACAGATTTCTCAGGGGGCAGGTCAGGTGATCTGGTATCCCCATCTCTTTAAGAATTTCCACAGTTTACTGTGATCCACACAGTCAAATGCTTTGGCATAGTCAATAAAGCAGAAGTGGATGTTTTCTGGAACTCTCTTGCTTTTTTGATGATCTAATGGATGTTGGCAATTTGATCTGTATAATCATAAGGGACTTGATTTAGGTCATACGCAAATGGTCCACTGGTTTTCCCTATTTCCTTCAATTTAAGTCTGAATTTTGCAATAAGGAGTTCATGATCTGAACTTGTTTTTGCTGACTGTAGCCTATAAAATTACCCACCCCGATAAAAACTGATAACTCCATACCATAGGGCTGCTCTTACCTTCTGAGATGCTCACACTCTGTCTGTGGAGTGTGTTTCTCTTCATACCTATCACTTTGTCTTTCACTGAATTCTTTCTGTAATGAGACATCAAGAACCTCCATCTCAGACTTCCCCAGTGGTACAGTGGATAAGAATCTGCCTGCCAATGCAGGGGACACAGGTTCGATCCCTGGTCCAGGAAGATTCCACATTCTGTGGGCAACTAAATCCCATGGCCAGAACTACTGAGCCCATGTGCCTAAAGCCTGTGCTCTGCAATAGAAGACACCACAGTGAGAAGCCTGCTCACTGCAAACTAAAGAAAGCCTATGCAAAGCAATGAAGACCCAGCAAGACTGAAAACAAACAAACAAAAAAGCAAAAAAACCCTGAGCTTCTTCAAGTCCTGAAAATCAGGTGTGATCTCAGTTAAAAGTCTGTGGGTTCAGTCTGGGTTTCGGCTGGGTTTGAGTCCTAATCTGAGTTGCACGGTTTCATAAGTGTCAGTGTTCCTTTCCTTAGCTTTTCCACAGATGTAGAATTTTAGCTCTGGCTCACACTCTTCAATTAAATGAAAACAAAAATATGACTGTGAATTAAGATTAGTTTGCAGGCAGCATGGTGAAATAGAATGATTTAAAATTTTTTGTGCATAATACAACTCATTTATCAAATAAGATACAAATTGGAAGCTTAACATGTGGAACAAATGCAGGTATTATAAATAGAGCTCCTTTGATAGAGGTATGGAGGGAAGAAAGCCTTTGCCTCCTCTCCTCCAAATAAAAGCAACTCAGCACAGCTTAAATGGTGTGGGGACTCCACATCCCAGTCTTCAGCAAGGTACAGAAACTCCACGGGCTTCTATTGTCTGTCTGTCAGACGAAGGGTTTGACCTGAAACTTCAAAGCCCCTTACTATTCTCAAAGTCTACAATAATGTGACCCTAAAACAACTAACACCAAGTCTAGTAGCTCTTGGTTTCTAGATGTTTACCAGTCACCCAAGAGCTTAAGGAATGAGATCAAAACAGGACTTAAGCTAAACAGACTTTTCCCAAACCTGTAAGGTAAATAGCAAACTCTGGATGAAAATAGCAGGGCTTATATCAAAGCCAGTGAAAACGTCTGAATAAAGGGCATCTGGTTTCCACTGATCTTTCTTATCTTTTAGATAAAAGTACTTAATGGGCCATAAATACAAACAAAGGATCTGCCTCTCCCAAGGAGGAAGGCAGTACAGACCTCCCTTCCAGGTGGCAGCATCTCACAGAAAAGCAGAACAATGGGGCTTCTTCGAAACAAAGAACTGGCTGCTAGTTGGAACCACATGGGACAGGCTAAGTACACACTACGCAAACTCTTAGTTGCAGCATAGGGCATCTAGGCTCCTAACCAGGGGTCAGACTCAGGCCCCCTGCATTAGGAGCATGGTTTTAGCCACCTGACTACCAGGGAAGTTCCTAAATTAAGCATAGGTTAATCTGAATTAATCCTGGCATGTGATAGGTAAAAGATGATATATGATTAACCAATGCTAAGAGTTCTCATCAAGGAAAAAATTCTCTTTTTCTTTGCTTTCTTCTTTTATTGTATCTACATGAGATAGCAGATACTAACTAACTGTGGTTATCTGCTATTCACCTTAAACGTATGCAGTGATATATGTCAGTATCTCAATAAAACTGGGAGAAAATTCAGTGTAAATGAAGAAGTGGAATTCTAGCATTCTTCAGTTCAGTTCAATCGCCCAGTCATGTCTGACTCTTTGCAACCCCATAGACTGCAGCACACCAGGCTTCCCTGTCCATGAACAACTCCTGGAGATTACTCAAACTCATGTCCATCAAGTCGGTGATGCCATCCAACCATCTTATCCTCTGTTGTTCCCTTCTCCACCTGCCTTCAATCCTTCAATTCTTACTATCTGGTAAATCTTACTTATAAGACTCCTGAGGGTTGGGTCTGTATCTATTTCACTTATCTAATACACTGCCTTACTGTAACTAGCACTAAATAAATAGTTGAATAAGTGAATGAAGACACAATTAGTACTTTAAAGATAAATTTTATGAAATGTGAATTATACTTCAAAAAAACCCCACCAAAAACCCTACAATTTAATTTCTAAGGGTGGCATGCCAGAAACACCAGACTTAAGCTCCATGAGGGCAGGGCCCATGTCTGGTTTTTTCACCACAATATCCCTAGTAGCATATGTCTAGCACATTGCTCAGAAATATAGGAATAAATGAATGGATGAGTACATGACTGGAAGACAAATTTTCCACGAATATACCTGAAAATGACATAGACAATTAGCTACCCTTTAGAGGAAACTTCCCCTTCTTTAATCCTTGGATTCTCATGAAATCAAAGATGAATTCACCTGACACTGAAAAGGAGCATTAATCTGATGTGTAGTGTGATATGATGCTTATCCTCACAACTCTGAGTTGAATTTAAACTTTACCATAAAAAGGGGTGAAGTTTAGCCTAAGATGAGTCTGTCTTACACATTCTAAAGTTTGTTTTAGAACACAACTTATATAGCAGCTTTATCTATAAAGAATTCCCTCTGCATGAATCCTGTCATGGCAGTCCTGGGCAATACTAGGAAAATAAGGAGTTTATATTTGACCCTTTCAGAATTTTTTAAACTTTAAAAAGTATTTTAGTGTGACATTTCACACATACAAAAAAATATGTGTTATAAGAATTTGTGTTCTGCTTAAAAACAAGAACATCATCAACATCAAGACTTACTTCCTTTGGGATCATATACTAATTTCTGAAGGAGTCTGGCTTCTGCTGCTGCTGCTGCTGCTGCTGCTGCTGCTGCTGCTGCTGCTAAGTCGCTTCAGTCGTGTCCGACTCTGTGTGACCCCATAGACGGCAGCCCACCAGGGTCCCCCCTCCCTGGGATACTCCAGGCAAGAACATTGGAGTGGGTTGCCATTTCCTTTTCCAATGCATGGAAGTGAGCTACCTAATATTAATGTAGAAGGTTTGAGAAATACATATTTAACTAGGTGCTACTTGATGAAAATAGTTTTACATTTTTACCATCCTTGGGTGCATAAACATTTTCATAGCATTTTTTCTGATAATAAAAGTATATGTATTCAATATAGAAATTTTGGGAAATAGGGAAACATATAAGGAAATAAAAATAGCCAATAATAATCCGACTGTCTCCAGGTAATTGTTCCAGGCAAGAAAACTGGAGTGGGTTGCCATTTCCTTCTCCAATGCATGAAAGTGGAAAGTGAAAGTGAAGTCGCTCAGTCGTGTCTGACCCTCAGTGACCTCATGGACTGTAGCCTTCCAGGCTCCTCTGAGAGGAGTCCATGGGATTCTCCAGGCAAGAATACTGGAGTAGGTTGCCATTACCTTCTCCAGGGGATCTTTCCGACCTAGGAATCGAACCCAGGTCTCCTAAATGAAGGCAGATTCTTTACTTTCTGAGCCACCAGAGAAGCCTGGCCCATGATATGGGTATTGATAATCTAATATTATAATTCAAACAAACTGGCAACAAATTCATAAACTCACAATAAGCTAAGAGTGTTCAGCCAAATTCATGTCAAGTAATCATGTACCTGATGCCATCTACACATTCACAGATACACGTTTATCTGGACTGATGGGCAGACTTTCAACAGTGAAATGATACCAGAATAGAACTAAGGTACAAGGTAACCTTAGCTCCTTCTAATAAACCATGTACCAGACAAGCTGTGTAGGCAAATGTGTCAACTGGGAGAGTAAATGAGCAGATGAGTATTGAATGTAAGACAGACAGGCTTCGAGTGTGTATCATAAATGTCTTTTCTAACAGAATGATGGCAACTAGTACAACAGGTCGTTCTTGTCCCCTTGGGAGAAAAGCCTGTACATACAGATAATTCTTGCACACTGCTTTTTGAATTAACAAATTTTTTTTTTTATGTGAGGACCCTCCACCTAAGAGGAGATCATATCTAGAGACTAAGAAAGATGCTTTTCAAGCTGAGTTAACATTTCCCCTGCGGTTTCAGTCTCAGTTTAAGAGATGTGTGGGTGGAACTTGTGGAGGGTGTCAGGAATTTGAATTACAGCTCAGGAAGAAACAAAAGTGAAAAAATATGGCAAAGGTAGGATCCAAAATATGAGCAGCCAAAAGAAACTCAAATCAGAATCTGAAGTTAAGGTCATAAATCACAGTGCCAAGACTAAAAACACCAACAGTAAGATTCAGACTACAAAGAAATCACAGGAAAACTGGTGTCAAATAGTAAGGTCTGTGTATTTTCCTAAAGAGGGTTAAAGATGTAAACAATTGCCCGTGTGAGTGGATCTGGCAAGCTTAGAGGGAGATGAGGTCACTTCATCTCTTATGAAGTTAAAGGTTCATATTTGATAGTCAACCTTGATAGCTGACTATGTTACGGATGTTATGGATTAAATCAACCAGTGTAGGTATCCAGGAAACAATGTTAAGCAAACAAATAAGTAGGGCTTACATTTGTCTACATTATTATACTGAGGAGGAAGTCTCAAGAATTAATTTTCAGTTGTGATATCGATAGATAGATAAGACTGTATAATTCACTTGAAAGAGGTCTTCCCTTCTAGATTTATCAGAGAGTTACCATTTGTATGCTATAAGCTACTGCCAAAACTCTAAACATAACAGCTCAATCTTGCAAAAGCCACTTGCCCACTAATCATGTATGTGCTTGATAGTTTTGCTGGGTTTGATGTTCCCACTACAGCTTTAGGTTTCAAATTCAGGATTCTGGTCATAGGTTGTTCCTGTGCTTCATGGCTATAAACTGATGTTTCATGTTATGTTGATTACATCAACATAGTCCAAAAGCTGGACTTCAGGAGCAGGGATGGTTAACCAAGAGGTAGATCAACACATTTTTTACATCCCTGTTCTCTCTGATATGAAAGTATTTAATACATAGAGGGCTCTTGTTAAACACTAAGCTTAGTCTAAATAATATCCCTATCAGGCAAGATTTTACTGAAAGCATACGCATAAGCTAAATGTAATACTTTTACCACATTTCAAAATATATCACATTTTGGTTTTATGCCCAGACCAAGTGGGAAGGCTTCTTTCTAACTGACCCTGAGTATGCTGCTGCTGCTAAGTCACTTCAGTCATGTCTGACTCTGTGTGACCCCATAGATGGCAGCCCACCAGGTTCCCCCATCCCTGGGATTCTCCAGGCAAGAACACTGAAGTGGGTTGCTATTTCCTTCTCCAATGCATGAAAGTGAAAAGTGAAAGTGAAGTCGCTCAGTCGTGTCCGACTCTTAGCGACCCCATGGACTGCAGCCCACCAGGCTCCTCCGTCCATGGGATTTTCCAGGCAAGAGTACTGGAGTGGGGTGCCATTGCCTTCTCCGACCTTGAGGATAAGTCTTATAAAAGGTCTCCTCCTGACAAGATGGTTCCCATACTTCAGGCCAAACTAGTCTCAAAATTCCTCTGGTAACAAGAGCTCAGTGGGTTTTTCCCCAGCTTAATCAAGTCCATACTATTTTCTTGCTACACAAAATTACTCCAAGAGTTAATTGAGGCTGAGTTCTCTTAGTACGCCTTGCCCTCCAAATCAGTTCAAGGTCCTTATCAGTTTCTTCCTACTGCTTTGTTCTCTTTTCATTTGGTTTGAGAATTAACAGTAAAGAGACGATAGTCTCAAAAATACAACCTTATATGGCAGAGAGTCATTCACTGTCCTCTTAAAAAGAGAGCATACCTCCCTTACCAATAGCAATCCAGATGTTTCCCGTTTGCTTTTATTTCCTTCATAGTCTAATTCTGATAGACTGTTTTATTTTTTAACATGTGCTTCATTTAAACATTTTTATAGCGTTTGTCAGATGATTGTAATATCTGTTCATTGAAAATACAGTTAAGTAAATTGAAGAAAATAAATTCTCCATGACCTCACTGATCTCAGTGGCAGTGTTTTTCTATATATACGTGTATGCATATGTATATTCACACTAATTTAAAAAGCAATCCTCTGTGCATTCTATTTTTTTGGCCTGCACTTTTCCATGTAAAAATATATTTTCAACATCATTTTTAATGTGATGCATAGGAGTCCATCTCATTGATGTTGTTCAGTTCAGTGGTTGAATATTTATTATTTTAAATTATTTTTAAGCTATTGGATTTAAACAATCTCATAATTACCTCAAGTAAAAGTAAGCTGTAGCCTTATTTTTTTCATTAAAATTCCTGCAAATAGACCCATTGGATAAAAGTGACACATGATTTGAAGCTATTTAATAAACACTGCCAAATTACCCTGCTAAAAATACTATGAACAAATACTTCTCTTTTAGCTTATAAAAGTGCCTTTTCCCTTGAAACCACCACTTCCCCCTTTTAAAACTCTTTTTACCCCCTATTCTTTGCTGATATGCTGGATGAAAGGCAATAGCTCACTCTTTTTTTTTTTTTTGGATTTTTAAAAAAATTTTTTATTTTATTTTACTTTACAATACTGTATTGGTTTTGCCATACATTGACATGAATCTGCCACGGATGTACATGAGCTCCCAATCTTGAACTCCCCTCCCACCACCCTCCCCGTATCATCTCTCTGGGTCATCCCAGTGCACCAGCCCCAAGCATCCTGTATCCTGTATTGAACCTAGACTGGCGATTTGTTTCTTACATGATAGTATACATGTTTCAATGCCATTCTCCCAAATCATCTATAGCTCACCGTTTTAATTTGTGTTTTCCCCTTTTACTAGGAAACACAAATATTTATTTGCCACATATTTGTATATATTGATTTGTCTTTTGTATTCCATCTGAATTGTCTTGCACTGCTTTTGTCCATTTTTCTCTATATAAATATATTTTATGTTATTTCTTATGTAAAATTGATGCTTATATTTTTTATTATTGATTTGAAAAAGTTGGTTATATTAAAATAGTTTACTTTCATATATTTATCAGAACTTTCTCTATAAGAAAGTTTCCCAGGCTAGAAAAATCCAAAATATACATTAGTAAGTGACTAAGTAAATACATTATCATTCATTCATATAATGGAATATACAAGGCAGATGTTAAAAACAGTAAAGTAGCTGTATATGCGTTGACGAGGAACGATGCCCAGATACAGTGCTCAGAGAGAAAGACTGGATGCAAAATATAACTAAGAATGATTCTTGTTTTGAAAAACTTACATATTTAGATACTCACACTATATGTGTATATATGTATTGATGAAAGTCTGGAAATATATAATACACATTATTAAAAGTAGTTACCCATGAAGTGAGGGATTGAAGAAAAGGAGATCCTAATTATCTTATACAACTCTGTATGTTCGATGTTTTTACATTTTACAGTGAATTCACCATGTTTTTACATTTTACACTGAATTAACAATGATACTTTCACAAGTGAAAAATGCTAAAGAAAAATGAAACACATTTTAAGTTTTGGGTAACCATATCTTTTCCTGTATGTTTTTTACCTTTGACATCAGGCCTAAAAAGATCTTTCTTGTGCCATGATTATAAAATTATTTTTCATTTTACCATTTTTATGGCTTTACTTTTTGACATTTACATCTTTAATCAATTACAATTTATTTTGCTGTGGTATGAGTCACAAAGCAACACTAACAAAAATTCATTGGTTTTTAACTTTATCTTAATGTAAATTACTTTGTATCCTTAACAAAATCTTGAGTTAAATATTCTGTTTCACTGATTCCTCTTCCTAGTTGAACACTGATATCACGCTTGGTTTAGTCTTCATAACCTTAAAGAGATTTTAATGTCTGACAGGTAAACAAACATAATCTATGGTCTAAAGTGAAACTATTTACAACATATATAATGAAAAGCAGTAAATATCCCTAACACGTCAAGAATTTCTTTAAGATGCCTTAGCTGCAAGTATCAGAAACTTATCTTAAAAGGCTTTAAAAAGAAGGAATTTTACTGACTCATACAAATGGAAGTCCAGAGGTAGACAGGGCTCTAGGTTCAGCTCAGTCACATGCTGGCTCTATTTGCCTGTGAATTTCTCTGCTTTTCCCCACGTAAGTCGGCTTTGTCTTCAGAGGTCAGCTTCTCTTATTATCACAAGATGGCTTCCAGCACATACTAGGGCATGTTTCCGCCCAAACCCTTCCCTTCAATCCACTGTACCAATTCTGGCAATTTGCCAGCCATGGGCCAAAACAGTGTCCAGGGTTAATACTCTATGATGATGGTTTGAGTAGGAATTACTCCCTGGCCCTTTATCCCCATCCCTACTTATTTCCCTATAGAATTCTCATATCTTGGACACTTAAGGCACAGCTCTTTTTTCATGCAGTGCTTTTGTGAGAATTCTTTTCTCTGAAGAAATCATCTCTTCATGGCTTACTTGATTTGGAACTCTATAGAAAAGAATACAGCTCAGTTTCATGATAGAGCTGCTTTATTTCACTGTGGTATTTTTGTAACACTTTTGTTTTTCTTGCTAAATTTTAGTAATGTGATCTACTGACATCAAGAAAGCTGATGTATTTATTGACAGTTTCCCTTTGTATACTGTGTGTGTTAGTCTCAGTCCTGTCCAACTCTTTGTGACTCTGGAGACTATAGTCCACCAGGCTCTTCTGTCCACGGGATTTCCCAGGCAAGAATACTGGAGTGGGTTGCCATTTCCTTCTCCAGGGGATCTTCCCGACCCAGGGATGGAACCCAGGTCTCCTGTGTTGCAGGCAGATTCTTTACCATCTAAGCCACCAGGGAAGCCCTTGTATACTGTAGTCAATGTTTAAAAACATATTTCTATTTAAAGGCTCAAGTTGAGGGAACATCAATTAATACTGGCCAACATACTACAGTTCTGAGCCATGAACGATTATCAAATGAAATATTCAGCATAACATTTGAAATTTAATTGGGGGTAAGAAAAAAAAACACTTCTTAGACTAACTGAAAATAACAGTGAAAAATTTTAACTGTAGAATATTTCATGCAATTTTGGAATTTTTGTCTGTGCTCAGTGACCTGAAATTAATAAACTGCTATTTAATAATTACCTGCAAGAGAAAAGATAAGTATCTTTATATATTAAAATATTCAGAGAAGGAAATGGCACCCCACTCCAGTACTCTTGCCTGGAAAATCCCATGGATGGAGGAGCCTGGAAGGCTGCAGTCCATGGGGTCGCTGAGGGTCAGACATGACTGAGCGACTTCACTTTCACTTTTCACTTTCATGCATTGGAGAAGGAAATGGCAACCCACTCCAGTGTTCTTGCCTGGAGAATCCCAGGGATGGGGGAGCCTGGTGGGCTGCTGTCTGTGGGGTCACACAGAGTCGGACACGACTGAAACGACTTAGCAACAGCAGTAGCAGCAGCATACTAAAATACTGATACATAAATCCAAATGAAATAAATTAGAATAGTGAGGGAATCCCAGGGACAGAGGAGCCTGTTGGGCTGCCGTCTATGGGGTCGCACAGAGTCGGACACGACTGACGCGACTTAGCAGCAGCAGCAGCAGTGTTGTCAAAAGTACTTTAGGCATAATACTCTTGGACAATATCATGAAGGCAAAAGCTATGTTACAATGAAGTTGAATTTTAGGTTTTTTTGACAGCAGTTTGCATATACTATTCAAATAGGCTTATAACAAATGACCTTCTGAGATGCTGCTGCTGCTGCTGCTGCTAAGTCGCTTCAGTCGTGTCCCACTGACTCTGTGCAACCCCATAGACGGCAGCCCATCAGGCTCCCCCGTCCCTGGGATTCTCCAGGCAAGAATACCGGAGTGGGTTGCCATTTCCTTCTCCGTTCTGAGATGAGAAGGACATATTGAGAACTCTCTTACGAACAAAAATACAATTGTTCAGGATTAATGAATATTCACTTGTTACATAAATTACAACTAATAATATTTTTAATTTAAGTAAGGCGTGGCAGCTCCAGGTGTACAAACCTTGGGATAGATGTGAGTCACCTGAGATAATCTGCTCAAGATCCTTGCTTTCACACAAAACATACCAAACTATCCCCAAATCTTTTGTCAGTTTCTTCTGTCAGTGTTTAGCCACCTCAAATGAGAACGTTCTTTCCTAAGAAAGCAATGATGATAATGTGCCAGGCAGAGTCAGTGAGACCTGAAATCAAATTTAGGCTCAAGGGCCACGCTCCAGACCCTGTGAGCCAGAACTACTAAGCCCGTGTGCCACAACTACTGAAGTCCATGAGCTTAAGGCCTGTGCTCTGCAGCAAGAGGAGCCACAGCAATGAGAAGCCTGAGCATAGCAACTAGAGTAGCTCCCACTAGCCAGCCACAACTATAGAAAGCCCATGAGCAGCAACGAAGACCCAGTACAAATGAAAAAAGACTGCATTAAATGTAAAAAAAAAAAAAAAAAACTCAGGCTAAAGTTATTTAATCTCTCTGAATTCCAGATTGGTGGTAGTTTAGTCCATAAGTCATGTCCAGCTCTTGCGACCCCACAGATTGTTGACCATCAGGCTCCTCTGTCGATGGGATTTTCCAGGCAGGAATACTGGAGTAGATTGCCACTTGCTTCTCCAAGGGAATCTTGGGGAACCCGACCTAGGAATCGGGTCTCTTGCATGGAAGGGCTTCCCTTGTAGCTCAGTTGGTAAAGAATTGCCTGCAATGTGGGAGACCTGAGTTCAATCCCTGGATTGGGAAGATCCCCTGGAGAAGCAAAAGGCTACGCACTCTAGCATTCTGGCCTGGAGAATTCCATGGACTATACAGTTCATGGGGTTGCAAAGAGTTGCATACAACTTTGACTTTTCACTTTCTTTCTCCTGCATTGCAGGTAGATTCTTTACTGTCTGAGCCACCAGGGAAGCCTGAATTCCAGATTCCCTGTCTATAAAATGAAGAAATAACAGTAGCTACTTCATGGGGTACTTATAAGTCTTAACTGGGTTAATGTAAATAAGGCATTTATCAAACCGCCTGGCAGCTATTATAATTAATTATCATCATTTACCAAGATTTTATTCATGTGTAATGCCATCATCAAAAGAAAGTTGCCCTAAACTGATCTTAAATAAATATTCTAGTTTTCTAAAGCTATTCCAATTTTAACCAAAATTGATATTATGCAAATTAATCTTTTCTACATTTAAAAATCCACTTTGATGTAAATTACAAATATATGCAAAGAATTTGACACATGCTCCTACTGAAAAACATTCTTGGAGACCAAAGAGCCATGGAACTCAGTCATAATATCCACATTCTGTTTATCATACATAAAACCCAGTTTAATAGTCTTAGCCACAAATATTTACTTCCTGAAAAAAAAGGGAAGCTATATTTCATCTAGGTTTATGTAATCAATGACTTGCATTGATTGAAAAGAATAAGAATCACAGCACTTTAGAGATTCTCAGCTGAGGACCTAATTCCAGTTGCCTAGGTTCAGTTCAGTTCAGTTCAGTCACTCAGTCGTGTCCAACTCTTTGCGACCCCATGAATCGCAGCACGCCAGGCCTCCCTGTCCATCACTAACTCCCGGAGTTCACTCAGACTCACGTCCATCAAGTCCATGATGCCATCCAGCCATCTCATCCTAGGTCGTCCCCTCCTCCTCCTGCCCCCAATCCCTCCCAGCATCAGAGTCTTTTCCAATGAGTCAACTCTTCGCATGAAGTGGCCAAAGTACTGGAGCTTCAGCTTTAGCATCATTTCTTCCAAAGAAATCCCAGGGTTGATCTCCTTCAGAATGGACTGGTTGGATCTCCTTGCAGTCCATGGGACTCTCAAGAGTCTTCTCCAACACCACAGTTCAAAAGCATCAATTCTTCGGTGCTCAGCCTTCTTCACAGTCCAACTCACCCAAAACTCTTGGCTTATTTCTTTCCAGGACACAGTGCTACACCTCAAATGGAAAGAAATTCTAGGGTGGATTCAATGATTAGTTTAACTGCAAAAGCAAAAGTTATGGGAATCTTGCTTTTATATGGCTTCCATTTCTGGATCTCATCAGAATATAAACTAAAAAAAAAAAAATCATCAGGCTCAACATGTAAGCAAAAATAGTTCTAACACTTCCCCCCTCTTTTCACTTTAATTGGGTAAATTAAAAGTAACTGGCAAGGGAGACGTGGTAGTAGAGGTTAAGAAGACAGGGAAGGCAAGGGATGAAATAATGTTCTCACTATGCCTAAGCTCCTAAGTAATCAGATAATTGGGCAAGCTACCACCAGTCCCAATTCCTGTCTCTCAGAACCTTCTTGAAACTTCCAGCTAAGTGTCCTGTAATCCCCAAAGCATTTTAAAGAACAATTAGGGTGTTCAAAGCTGACTGAGCCCTTGTTAGGAACTGTAAACACCCAGTCCCCAACAACCCCCTTTTCCATTTCCAGCATAATTTTTCTTCTTATATTTACAACTTCTATCATATTATGTATTTTCCTACTTACCTTGTTTATTGTCTGTCTTCCCCCACTTGAATATAAGCTCCTCTTTTGCAGGAATTTTTGTGAGTTTTGTCTTGCTGTATCCTCAGTGCCCAGTACAGTGGAGACATATAGATAGATATTCAGTAAATACTGAATGAATGAACAATTACAGCCCCATTGCTTTTCTTTTACTTACTATGAATGTCAAGTTAGATGGGTTTTCTGGCTGACTTACATACACAATTATGGGTCTTTCTCTAAAAGTAAAATCTTTTTCTAACATTTCAGCTCAAAAACCTTATTTTTAGCACACCAGAACATCATTACTAATAGTGCTGTGATTTTTTAGGTGCCTTCTGAGTAAACCGGTCTGTAAGTCCAGTTCTAAAATAACTTTCATATGCTTAAAAAATTAAAGAACTGAAGAAAATCAGAGTCAAACTGAAAAAGAAAATAAGAATTAATTGAACTTAATCTAAGTAGGTAGAGTTAAAAATGCTTCTTAGTTTCATCCCCAAATAGGATGGAATTTCAGAAGAGTTACCCTAAGATATCAACTCTGTCAATGTTAAGCTAGTTTGAACTCTGCTTAAAAATTCTGGAGATGCTATGACTGGCAAAATGCAGTTTTTAAAAAGGCTTATAAACACTGAATGATGAAAAACAGTAGAGATAAGAGTATATATTAATGAGTCACAACTCCCCTGAAACAACACTGCAGGTGGTTCCTTGTTTATTTTTTATACTTTCCAGAAATCTCAATCCTTTTACATCACTTTCCTGAAATTAAAAAAAAATTTTTGAAAGATGATGCTATCTAAAGAAAAAGCAAGAGCGTATCAAAAAACAAGATTAAGAACTTCTGACAGTATGGTTTCACTTTCTTTTTAACCACAGAAATATTTCAAATTACCTTTCTATAATCTGGCATTCTGACTGCTGCAATTCCAATAGGTTAAAGAATGAAAACAACTTGATTGATTAACATTGCTGACTACCTATAGTTAGAGGATTGATGTTGTAAGGCCTGCTCACTCCTGGCCTACAAAGTTTATAGCTCAGACCACCGTCTTCATCAGGCCACTGCCTCTCCTAGCACCTGAGCTTCTACTCAAGCTAGAGCAAGTGCACAATAAGAATCTTTTGGAAATTGTGAAGCCAGATGATTCTGCCAGGCTTATCATTCCTGTCATCATCGTCAATCACTGTTCAAAATCTAAGTTCTTTTTGTCATGGCTTTTTGCGCTGCCCACATTTTTGCTTCCTTTTCCCACTCCCAACCTCCTGATGGCGGAGAGCGCCTATGGGCGTTAGGGAGCAGCTTCAGATCTCCCAGAAGTTCCTTCAGTTACGCCCATTCTTCCGTATGGGTAAGTGACAGTTTCCTTAACCAGTGATACTCCTAGGTTCCTTCTGTGATAAACATTCTAGGGCCACCACTGCTCTTGCTCTTCCCTTATAAATCTTTCCACTCTGCCTCCTGAGACTTTCTAAGGTAAACAGATTTCTGCTTTGCATCCTTAATCTATTCATTGAGGACTTTCTACCTGGCTCTCTGCTGAGGAGTCTAATTCTTCCCTGAGCATGTTGCTTGCTACTTTCTGTATCAGAGGCTCCTCACTCTACACTATGCAATGTATCTGGAAGTCACAAATTAGGATCTCCGTTCACATCCATTTCTGCTATTCTTCCTTCTTCTTCTTCTTCTTTTTTGGTAAAAATCTTTGCATCTTTGAAAACTAGTCATTCATGACCCACTCTTTAGCCCTGCTTGTCTGCTTTATTTTTCTGGCCTCCTGCTTAAATAAAAAGTGTATCAGGGACTTCCCTGGTGGTCTAGTGGTTAAGACTCTGTGCTTCCAACGCAGGGGGCATGGGTTTGATCCCAGAGGAACTAAGATCCCATATGCTGCACAGCAAGATCAAAAGGAAAAAAAAAAGTACATCAAACTAACTTTAGGTGGTCTTCTAGCACAGGAGTTGGTGAACTTTTCTGTAAAGGATCAGATAGCAAGTAGTTTTGTCTTTGTGGGCCATATGGCCTCTGTCACAACTCGTCAATTCTGCCATTATAGTGCAAAAGCAGCCACAGACAGGAGTAAACAAATAGGCATGCCTGTTCCAACAAAACTTAATTCACAAAAACAGGCATCAGGCTGGATTTGGCCCACGGATTGTAGTATGCCAACCCTTGTCCAAGTATATGTCAGTTACTATGACAGAGGCTTTCCATATATTATATCATGAGAAACCACAATGACAATTCCCCTATAAGGTTAGAGAGTAGACAAGGAAAGTTAAGTGCTTAGCATAGTGACTGGCCTATGGTAGATGACTGATAAATAGTTGTTGCAAATGATAATTAATCTTATAGGACTCTGCAAGATGGATTATTTCATGCAATGGGAAATAAGGCCATTAAATAACTTGCCCAGGGAATAAGTGAAAATACTAGGAACTTATTTACAAAACAGAAATAGACTCACAGAGGGCCCAGAGGCATGTGTGGAGCCTTGGTTCTGCCCACTGAGAGGCCCAAGCAGCTTCTGGGCAGAAAACAGAGAGTGCTGGCAGAGATGACAGGGTCCCACCTCAGCAGAGAGGACCTGGGCCGGTCTGGGCAGGGTTGCAGTGACCCAGCTTACCATCAAAGCTCAGCCCATTCTCTCTGACCAGCCCCTCAAATTTATGCTTTCCATTTCAGGCAAAAAGGTTTTGGTTCTGCCTACCTCTACCCTCACAAAGAGTGTGCCTCCCTGAACTGCCCCCAAATGGGCCAGGGCAGACAGAGGTGGTAGGAGTTCTGGACAGGATGACTGCCCTGGGGCGAGTGGCCATGGATGGGCAAGGAACCTCAAATGCCAGCTCCCCCTTTGCCACTGAGACAGCCCCAGAGGGAGAGGGATCCAGGCTGCTGTCAGCGGGGGCAGTAATGAGCCTTGTTAGCAGTTATTAGCACATCAAAATAGTATTAAAATAGCAAAAACCCTTATGATTAAAGTAAACACAAATATGATTTTTCTTTTGACGTGCTCAAAATACTCTAAGTGTTACTAGAGCACTGTGCAGCTTGCAGGATCTTAGTTCCCTGACCAGAGATTGAACTTGGGACCACGGCAGTGGACGCGCAGAGTCCTAACCACTAGACCACCACAGAATTCATTCCAATAATTCTTGAAGGTAGCAGTCATCAGTAAATAAGCCATTTAGTTGAGAATTAACATGGCATTCAAGTCAGTTAAGACAGAATTTACTAGCTTGCTCTTCACTTTTAGGCATAAGTCAGTTAATGGTTATTGCTATTAGAGAATTGTTTACAATCATATTGAATGCTCTGGACCCAACTCGAAGAACCTTCTTACATAAATGGCGCACAGGGAAGAAATATGGATAGTAAGAGTCCCAGAGACTTCAGACATGCTCAGGCATATTTACAGGATTGGAGAGGGGAGGCCAGCTGGTGTTTACCTGTGCTAGGGTTTCAGCAATTTGAAGGACAGAAAGACAAACAGAAACACAAAGGCTGAAAATTGATGGAGAGAATAGACTCTGAAAAGGGTTGCTTAATTATGTGAACGATTCAGCATCAAATATTTAAGGAAAATTACTACTGCTTTAGGTAAAAAGATAACAAAAGTTTAATGAAGGAAAATAAAGTTCCTATCCTTAAGTAGCTTACATACTGGTAGGGAAGGTAGTAAACACATAGATAGATAGTAAATGTCATTGACCAGAGTATGAGGAATATTTAAAACAGGGCAGGATGGTATAACAAGATGGTATAACCCTGTTCTAAACGGGGTAGACAGAGAATACTGAATTAGCAAACACAGCCATTGTTCCTAGCAGAAATAACTGTTAGTTTTCTGAGAGCTTCTATTTGCAACATTTGTGTCAATTGACATTTTTATCAAACACTTGTGTTAGGTGTGTTTCTGCTTAAAAACACCACATGTAACATCATTGATTCATTAATATTGAACTCATAGTCAACAACACTGTAACTCCTGCTTATCTAACAAATGTTTTCTCTGTAAGGTGTTGGCTTTATCTTTGCCCAGTCCCTCCCAAGTGTTAGCTGTAAGGTTTTTCCTTCTGTACCACCACTGCTCCTGACCGTGTCAAGTCAGCCTGGCCTGTATCCTGAAAAACTAAAAAGGGGTAGTTGTTTACATGGACAATGTGGTTAGGGGTTCGTCTCAGGACACAGGCTTGTACTCCCTAACTCAAGAACCACAGTTATGAGCAGGCTGCTGTCAATGGAAGGACCATACCCTTCAATCACCAGCCACACAGGTAAGGTGACAACTTTACATGACTGCATGTTATGTACCCCTGAATGGCAATCAACGATCTGTAGACACTGGTCCTTGTGTGGCTCCCTGGCACTGTCCCTGAAAATGCTGGACAGTTTCATAGTGCTGACTCCTGCCCCATTTCTCTTCTAGCGTGGCAAATGATGTCCTCCTGAACCTCGGTTCAGCTGATCCACCTGTGAATCTGGTGATTAAGGAAGATATCATTTGGTAAGAGATGAGATGATGGTATCATTCAGTGAAATGAGATAGCTTGAAAAGGAATAGGTCTGGGGTGGGAGGTGATGCAAGACAGGAAGGGAAATAAGAACTGTATCTTGAACATGTACAGTGTGAGATGCCATTTGGACACTGGAGGTAGTTTGACAGTTAAATCTACAGCTTAGGGAAAACTGGAGCTAGAGCAGTAAATTTGGGAGTGAACAACACACAGATAATGCCACCGAGCCGAATGAGATCATTTAAGATGAAGAAGAGCTTAAACCTAGAACACAAAGGGGTTGAAATAATAATTTTCTATTGATCCTTTAAAGAGATGGCTTATAGAATTTAGTTCATTTTCTCCTTTTCTGTGTGAAAGGAACCATAAAACTACAGGGAAATTTGAATTGGTATTAAAGGGTATCAGCATCAGATCCCCAGTCTTTTTTGGGGTGGGTTAAATAGCAAGAAGAGATAAGACAGCCTTCTTCAGCAATCAATGCAAAGAAATAGAGGAAAAGAACAGAATGGGAAAGACTAGAGATCTCTTCAAGAAAATTAGAGATACCAAGGGAACATTTCATGCAAAGATGGGCTCGATAAAGGACAGAAATGGTATGGACCTAACAGAAGCAGAAGATATTAAGAAGAGGTGGCAAGAATACACAGAAAAACTGTACAAAAAAGATCTTCACAACCCAGATAATCATGATGATGTGATCACTAATCTAGAGCCAGACATCTGGGAAAGTGAAGTCAAGTGGGCCTTAGAAAGCATCACTACGAACAAAGCTAGTGGAGGTGATGGCATTCCAGTTGAGCTGTTTCAAATCCTGAAAGATGAGCTGTGAAAGTGCTGCACTCAATATGCCAGCACATTTGGAAAACTCAGCAGTGGCCACAAGACTGGAAAAGGTCAGTTTTCATTCCAATCCCAAAGAAAGGCAATGCCAAAGAATGCTCAAACTACCGCACAATTGCACTTATCTCACATGCTAGTAAAGTAATGCTCAAAATTCTCCAAGCCAGACTTCAGCAATACGTGAACCTGAACTCCCTGATGTTCAAGCTGGTTTTAGAAAAGGCAGAGGAACCAGAGATCAAATTGCCAACATCCACTGGATCATGGAAAAAGCAAGAGAGTTCCAGAAAAGCATCTATTTCTGCTTTCTTGACTATGCCAAAGCCTTTGACTGTGTGGATCACAATAAACTGGAAAATTCTGAAAGAGATGGGAATACCAGAGCACCTGACCTGCCTCTTGAGAAACCTGTATGCAGGTCAGGAAGCAACCGTTAGAACTGGACATGGAACAACAGACTGGTTCCAAATAGGAAGAGGAGTACGTCAAGGCTGTATATTGTCACCCTGCTTATTTAACTTGTATGCAGAGTACATCATGAGAAATGCTGGGCTGGAAGAAACACAAGCTGGAATCAAGAATGCCAGGAGAAGTATCAATAATCTCAGATATGCAGATGACATCACCCTTATGGCAGAAAGTGAAGAGGAGCTAAAAAGCCTCTTGAAAAAGTGAAAGAGGAGAGTGAAAAAGTTGGCTTAAAGCTCAACATTCAGAAAACGAAGATCATGGCATGCGGTCCCATCACTTCATGGGAAATAGATGGGGAAACAGTGGAAACAGTGTCAGACTTTATTTTTTGGGGCTCCAAAATCACTGCAGATGGTGACTGCAGCCATGAAATTAAAAGACACTTACTCCTTGGAAGAAAAGTTATGACCAACCTAGAGAGTATATTCAAAAGCAGAGACATCACTTTGCCGACTAAGGTCCGTCTAGTCAAGGCTATGGTTTTTCCTGTGGTCATGTATGGATGTGAGAGTTGGACTGTGAAGAAGGCTGAGCGCCGAAGAATTGATGCTTTTGAACTGTGGTGTTGGAGAAGACTCTTGAGAGTCCCTTGGACTGCAAGGAGATCCAACCAGTCCATTCTGAAGGAGATCAATCCTGGGATTTCTTTGGAAGGAATGATGCTAAAGCTGAAACTTCAGTATTTTGGCCACCTCATGCGAAGAGTTGACTCACTGGAAAAGACTCTGATGCTGGGAGGGATTGGGGGCAGGAGGAGAAGGGGACGACCGAGGATGAGATGGCTGGATGGCATCACTGACTCGATGGATGTGAGTCTGAGTGAACTCCGGGAGATGGTGATGGACAGGGAGGCCTGGCGTGCTGCGATTCATGGGGTTGCAAAGAGTCAGACACGACTGAGCAACTGAACTGAACTGAACTGAGGGCATGTCAAGCCTTACTTAGCCTATTACACTCAGATTAAACGTATATTGGAGATGATCATTTTTGAGATTTTTAGGTAATCTCTGATTCTTTAAGTATTACAGAGTTTTTGAACTGGATAATGAACCAACTTTGAAGGGAAAATCTAAAAAGAAAGAATCCCTACCCTATATTCTCTGAAGCATGGACAGAGCTAGAAAACAGCTGGGACTGGGAAGTTAACATTCTAGTGCACCAATCAAAAAGGAGTATGGCAAACTCAAACCCTCTGGGCAGGAGTTGTATCCAAGGGACTAGATCCACAAATAGGAAGGGGTGAGAGAAGGTGTAATATCAATATGATAAGGTTCTTGGCCATGAAAAACATTAACAAAATATTTACTAAAGTAAAATATCAATTAAAAAAATTTAGGGCTTCCTTGGTGATCCAGTGGTAAAGAATCCACCTCTCACTGCAGGGGATACAGCTTTGATCCCTGGTTGGGGAACTAAGATTACACATGCCATGGGGCAACTAAGCCCAAATGCTGCCACTACTATGCCCACACTCTAGAGCCTGTGCTCAGCAATAAGAGAAGCCACTGCAATGAGAAGGCCATGTACTGCTGCTAGAGAGAAGCCTCTGCTTCCTGCAACTAGAGAAAGCCCATGTATAGCAATGAAAACCAAGTGTAATCAAAAAAGAAAAAAGACAGAAAAAGTTAAAAAAAAATTTTTTAATGGCAAAAATGACCTTGTGGGTATGGTTTTTAAAAAGTCCTTACAGTTATCCTGAAATACTTACAGGTGAAACACAATGTTGAGTATTTGCTTCAAGATGATCAGAAGAAAGGAGTCAGAAGGGCATACATGATACAAGATTAATTATGAGTTGAGCCAGGCTTCAGCAATACATGAACCATGAACTTCCAGATGTTCAAGCTGGTTTTAGAAAAGGCAGAAGAACCAGAAATCAAATTGCCAACATCTGCTGGATCATTGAAAAAGCAAGAGAGTTCCAGAAAAGCATCTATTTCTGCTTTAATGACTATGCCAAAGCCTTTGACTGTGTGGATCACAATAAACTGTGGAAAATTCTGAAAGAGATGGGAATACCAGAGCACCTGACCTGCCTCTTGAGAAACCTGTATGCAGGTCAGGAAGCAACCGTTAGAACTGGACATGGAACAACAGACTGGTTCCAAATAGGAAAAGGAGTACGTCAAGGCTGTATATTGTCACCCTGTTTATTTAACTTATATATACAGAGTACATCATGAGAAATGCTGGGCTGGAGGAAGCACAAGCTGGAATCAAGAATGCTGGGAGAAATATCAATAACCTCAGATAGGCAAATGACACCACCCTTATGACAGAAAGTGAAGAGGAGCTAAAAAGCCTCTTGATGAAAGTGAAAGAGGAGAGTGAAAAAGTTGGTTTAAAGCTCAACATTCAGAAAACTAAGATCATGGCATCTGGTCCCATCACTTCATGGGAAATAGATGGGGAAACAGTGGCTGACTTTATTTTTTTGGGCTCCAAAATACTGCAGATGGTGACTGAAGCCATGAAATTAAAAGATGCTTACTCCTTGGAAGGAAAGTTATGACCAACCTAGACAGCATATTAAAAAGCAGAGACATTACTTTGTCAACAAAGGTCTGTCTAGTCAAGACTATGGTTTTTTCCAGCGGTCATGTATGGATGTGAGAGCTGGACTATAATGAAAGCTAAGTGCCGAAGAATTGATGCTTTTGAACTGTGGTGTTGGAGAAGACTCTTGAGAGTCCCTTGGACTGCAAGGAGATCCAACCAGTCCATCCTAAAGGAGATGAGTCCTGGGTGTTCATTGGAAGGACTGATGCTGAAGCTGAAACTGCAATACTTTGGCCACCTGATGCAAAGAGCTGACTTATTTGAAAAGACCCTGATGCTGGGAAAGATTGAAGGCAGGAGGAAAAGGGGATGACAGAGGATGAGATGGTTGAATGGCATTACCAACTCAATGAACATGGGTTTGGGTGGACTCCAGGAGTTGATGATGGACAGGGAAGCCTGGTGTGCTGAGGTTCATGGGGTCGCAAAGAGTTGGACACAGCTGAACGACTGAACTGAACTGAACCGATGGGTACAGAGGCTTCATTACACTCCTATTTTTTTTGTATTTTATCGTTTTGTTTTCTATAATAAAATGCTTTTTTAAATTAATCTTTGAAATAAAGAATACATCTATTTTTTTGATCAGTGGTCAGGACAATGGCACCCCACTCCAGTACTCTTGCCTGGAAAATCCCATGGACGGAGGAGCCTGGTAGGCTGCAGTCCATGGGGTTGCTAAGAGTCAGACATGACTGAGTGACGTCACTTTCACTTTTCACTTTCATGCATTGGAGAAGGAAATGGCAACCCACTCCAGTGTTCTTGCCTGGAGAATCCCAGGGATGAGGGAGCCTGGTGGGCTGCCGTCTATGGGGTCACACAGGGTTGGACAAGATTGAAGCGACTTAGCAGCAGCAGCAGCAGCAGCAGCAGGACAATTTGCTATGATGTTAGGAATTATCAGCCATGTTTGGGGAGAGTTGGATAAAGAATGTGCTGAGTAACTCCAAAAGACTCTAGATGAGCCTTTACTGATAAAGTTGAGACAGAGTCTCCAGCCAGATAAGATACTGGAATGGAGAACAAAGAGAAGAGTGTGCTGGAGCTCCCTGTGGAGAGTGGAATACACTGAGTCATTTAGATATCATATGAATAAAGCAGATCTAGTGTTTGCTGATGTCATACTTACTAAAAACTCTTTCTAAAACAATAAACTAAGAGTGCCTACAGTCACCAGGTCTTCAAACACTATGTTTTTGAGAATTCATTATGAGGGGCTGGAACGAAATAATTTGTTAATCTACAAGGTATGGATTATATGAAATCTGGAGCAAGTTATTCTGTTTGGGAAAATAAAGAGCCATGAATTTAGTACTGTTGACCCCTGAACAACATGTGGGTTAGTGGTGCCAATCCCCTTGTGCAGTCCAAAATCTGCATAAAACTTTACAGTCAGCCCTTCATATCTGCAACTCCACAACCGAGGATTCAACCAACTGCAGATCTTATAGTACTGTAGCAAGCACTTACTGGAAAAAATCCCCATATCAATAAATTTGCACAGTTCAAACCCACAGTTCAAACTGCAGTTGACTGCAGTTCCTACTCAACTATGAAATCACCAAAACTGAGTCTGGGAGACTTCTATTAATAAGTAAGTTAAGAATTTCCCCATCTATTAAATGAGGTAATTAGACAATCTCTATAGAGATTTCCTTCAGCTCTTTTCAGCTCTGAAATTCCATGAAACAATTAAAACAACTTTCTTTTTATATAAAATTTCAAAAACACATAAAATGCAGAGAACAACATAAGGAAACCTCAAGTACCAATCATTGCACTTCAACATAACGTCCAATTTTATTTTACCTCAACCCCTACTCACCTTCCTGCTCCCACTATTATTCTGAAGCAAATTCTAGACATCATGAGATATATTTTAATGATTCTCTTGAAGCAAAGATAGTTTATAAACAACATATCACACAAGTCAGTCTCTCCACTTTTCCAAGACGCCTTCTCTTACTGTAACTGTAAACACTGTCATTTAACTTGACATTGCAGAATGCTAAGGATCACATGCTGAACCCAGATAACACTCAGTAAAGGAGGAGTTACCTTTTTTTTTTTTTTTTTTTTGCCCTGCAGGTGTAGCTTAGGGGATCTTAGCTCCCCCAGCAGGGACTGAAGCCAGGCCCTTGGCAGTGAAAGCATGGATTTCCTAACCACAGATCCACCAGGTAAGCCCCTATTATGGAAGGACAAGAAGTTCACAAATTAATTCTCAAGTATTAGTTTCTTTGTAAACTTTTGACCAGATAGTCACTGTCAATGACTGGTTACCACTAGGCTGAAAATGACTCCAACCTAGTATTAAATAAGACATTTTTATTGCTGTGCATTTCTACTGAATCAACTCTTTACTGCTAACATGGTCAGGGAGATAGTTTCTGCACCCCATATAGGCAATAAAGTTGGAAATAAATTGTCAACAGGGCCCTCATGACCAAAGTTTAATCTCATACTTTTCATAAAAAAAAGTAAAAAACAGATTTAATAAGGAGAAAGTAATTTTCAGGAAAATGATCACTGTGTGTGTGAATACTTATTAGAGATGCACAAATTTTGTCAATTAATTCTGACCTGCCACGGAATCTACGAAGTCACTCGCCATTTTTTTTTTTTTTTGTCCAGAAGGTGAAAATGTTCTAATTTGTTTTAAACCATTTGCTTCTTCCTGAATAACTAGCTGCTATTTTTTCATGTATATATAATTGCATATATATAATTATTTCAGGACGTAGTCTAAAACATCTAATTTGTATTAAGGGAACTGATCATGCATGCAGCCGTATATTATATAAGGAGGCTACACTTTAAGGAGGCAGGAGCGGGCTGATTATTTAAATGAGAGATTTCCAAGTTCCGAGTTCTCATCCCCAAATCTCAGCCAAAGCAGCGACACCAAGCGCGATCTAAGACTCTCCAGGGGCGCTGCAGCCGGGAAGGGCTTCCGGAAGCCACAATAGGTGGGGCTCTCTCCTGTCGGTGAGGCCCCCAGTCATACGTGGGAATTCCAACTCCCACCCCGAGAAGGAAGCTTCTTGTCCAGAGACCCGTATCCCTTTCGACAGTGTTCTCAGTGACTTTGAGCGACTTGGCGTCACTTTCTCCGCCTATGAAAAGCCCGAAAGGAGCAGCCGCCACCTGCCCGAGGCCAAGGAAATAAAGCCACACCAAACTGCAAGTCTGAGCCCCGCAGGAAGGGTTGGAAAGCGGTGCCTTGAGCCTCTTCTCCCTGACTAGTTTCTGCTCGGGATCCGCAGGACGGACGCGGAGGAGGTGCTCTCTCAGGATGGCGGCACCGGGACCGGGCACCCCGCGGGGGTCGCGGATAGCGAGGGGAGGAGGGAGCGGTGGCCTTGCGGCCTCGGCCCTCTCCGGGGGCGGGGCTCAGGCGCTGCCCCGCCCCCCGCGCCCTCTTTTCTCCACCCCTCCCCCACGCCCTTTTCTACCGCCCCCGCAGTAGGAAAGGGAGCGGGAGTTCGGGGGAAGGAAAGTGCTGTTCTATGGAAAGAGGCGGAAGGAGGCGGAGGAAAAAAGAAAAAGAGAACAGAAACATGGCCGTCAGCTGTCGGGACGGCAGTGCAGCGCGCAGCTCCTAGGCAACCCGCCGCTAGCACGGCCGGCCTCCGGTGAGCCGAGGCGCCGGCGCGAGCTCGCGCTCCCGGCCGTTACCCCTCGCTGCAGGAGGCGCCCCTGGAGACCCAGCCCGGGAGCCGGCGCAGGCGCAGACCAGGCGGCGGTGGCCGCGGGAGCCAGTCCCCCGCCCTGCTCTGCCGAGAGAGACCAGGCCCGAAGCCGGCGCTTTCATGCCCCAGGAAGGGGCTGTGCCCGGGTGGCGCTGAAGGAAGATCGGGCAGCAGGTGAGTGTGCGGCAGAGGACCTTTGGCGGAGGAACCCTGCGCCGCGCCTCGAACGGCTTCCGGGCCGGGCGGGCGCTGGGCAGGTAGCGACTGGGAGGGCTGAGTTCCGACGGCCGGCCTGCGGGGGGTCGCCCGGGAGGCGGAGAGTGGAGGGGGCTGGCATTCCTGGCCTAGTTTCTCTGCGGTTTGCGGGGGCGGGGAGTCCCCAGGAGCCTGCAGGGTATGATGCCGGGAGAGGCCCCGCCGGGAAGGGCCTCCCCGCGCAGCCGCCCGGGCTTCGGAGAGCCACTGCTGTGGAAGGAAGCGCGAGGGGTCTGGGCCCTGGGGACCGCCAAGGGGACCCCGCGTGGGTGGGGATGGGGGGAAGGGGCGAGGACGAGGGTTCTCGAGGGCTTTGGGGCGGAGTGGGTGGAGAGCCGAGATCGGGGGTCTGGAGAGGGGTTTGGCGCCAGGGCGGGGGGAGAGCTCGGGACCTGGGCAGGTGTCGCCGGTGAATTGAGGACATCTCCTCCGCCTTACCGTGGCGGATCCTCAGGGCTTCTTTGTTGGCGGTGACTTTTAGGAAAGTGACTAAACACAAATAAAACCAACTAATGAGCCCCTAATGCTGACTCTTGTAAAGAGCTGTAACTTTTCTTCATTGAAGATGCTATCATCTGTCTGCCCTCCCATTCTCCCGGTTTTCTGCTTCATAGACATTTCCCTCTGAAAGATGGTGCCTCGTCAGGATAAATAAATGACCCAGTTTTTAAACAGTCCCCCCCCCCCCATTACCTGTTTGTTTAACACTGGAAAATTTAGGTCAGTTACCGAAGTTACTTGTGCAAACGCGAGGAAGAGTCATCTCCAGTAATAAGCCCTCAGCTGTCTGTGTGTTTTGCTTCTGAGAAATTGTCAAGCCTTGTAGTTGGGTAATTGATTTACTGAGCCCGCTTAATTGTGTGGGAACTCGCGTTAAGAAGTTCTCGCTAGACCCTAATTTAAGGTAGGGGTAGGTTTTCCCTTCCGGTCTCTTGGTTTAGAAGATGAAAGGTGTGGTAAGGAGAGAATGTTAGTGCTAAGGCGCTAAGTTTTCAATAAATGTTACATTTGAGGTGATCATGTGTATTAAGCTTTCCGAAATTGAGAGAATTGTATGATTTTTATGTGTACACGTGACACGAGCAAAACTGAAGGAAGACTTCATCTCAGCACTGAAGGATACCTATTCTTTTATCAGTATTACCATGACAAAAAAAAAAACAACCCTCGCTTTTATTTTTCGCCCTGTATTACTGTTGAAAATTTGATAAACTGCTTCTTAGTGTGAGACTGGAATTCAAAACTGAACTTAGATTTGTATTCATGAGGTTAATCTGCTTCTCATTTAAACTTGCTTTGACTCGTTTTTCTAGTAATGTCAAACTCAATCCACACCTTCCCCTCATTGGTATCTCCTGTGGCCATTTTGCTGAATAGTTGATTAGGATTATATTATTTACCGACAATGTGGCAGTTCACTTTGTGCGTAGTACCTCACTTACTTTACTGTTTAGACTTGCATGATGGAAAAGCTATGATGTTAGAAATTTTGATGTTGTAAGGTGGGAGTCATTTACTAGTGTGTAATTTGTAAATGAGTGCATTATGTTGCTGAGAGTAAATATAGTATTTTGTAGTTTAAACTTGAGCTTTCAGCTGGGGAAATTGGCAGTAGAGTTGGTGTGTGGAGACTGATTTTAAAACACAACATGTTTTAAACTACAAGGGACTGCAGTGGTGTGTGTAAGCTGTAACAATTCATAGTGCCAGATTTGGAAGGTTATTTGATTGAGGCAGCTCTGTAAGGAAACATGTTAAGTATCTGCAATAAAAGCTAGTTTGTAGCTATAGACAAGAGATTTTGCATGGTAAATAATAACCCAAGGAGGCATCTTTCCTCTGTCAATTGAGACCAAAACATTTCATGTTTTCACTGGAGTTTCCTGCTAAGACAGATACTGATTTTGCATTGAGTTTGCTGCTCAGTTTGAAAGTTAGGTTTCAGTCTTATTCTTGCGACTTAAATACAGGTTGTAAAGTAAAAAAAGAAAGCTGCTGAGTTAGGGGCAGGTTGTCTCATTTCGTCTTTTTGATTTGCAGATGGAATTTGTTTTAATTTGTATTTCCAATATAATCTATTTTCTGAAACTTAGATATTAAGGGTAAATAAGCTTTTATAGTACATGAATTAAAATTTTGACTTGTGTATGCTGGTACCACAAGTTTTAAAATTGTCAGTTTGACATACTTGCAGTAATAGGACACCTTGTTGGAACTGGAGAATCATTTGAAAGAATTAAAACTTGGGGAATGAGTTTGTATAGTATAGCTGGTACAAAATGGTAAGTCTGTAGCATCAGATTGTAGGAAATTCCAAAATCCAGTAACTTTGTATTTGAAATTTAAAACGTAAATTTTAATTAATAGATTTATTTATTTAGTGTGGGGGGGAAATTAGGCAGTGTTTAGTTTTTAAACTTAAAATTTTTTCTAAATTTATGTTATATGTAATACATATGAGTAAGTAAATGTAATAGAATTCTCTTTGTGTGGTATTTGAAAACTAACATGGTGCTACATATTGCTATATTTTATGGTTTTGTGTAGTAGTAGTCCAGAGTTTACTATCACAGTTTACTATGATAACAGTTTACTGGTTAAAAGCAGTATTCTGTCTTTTTAATATTTTAGTAATTCCATGTTTTGAGTCTTAAAATAATGCTATAATGAAATCTTTTTGCTAGTATGATGGTCCAACCTACATTAAACTTTTGAAAATGTTATCATTCTCTGTACTACCTTTGCAGTGGATCATGAGGGCTCTTACAATACAGTATTTGATTGAGGAATGAAAGCAAGGTGAAAACTGTAGATGTGCATCTGTGACTTGAATTCATTGGGTAGAGATCAAAATATAACTTCACAAGTCTCTGTTACTGATTTGCTGCAAGTTTTTCAATATAATAAAATTCTTAACTCTCATAGTAATATTGTGGGGCATAAATATTTCTAACTGGACCTCATTTCAGCCAAATTTAATATCTGCAAATACATGTTTATAATCATTTGACTTACAGAATAGTTATTTTATGTTTGTTTTTTTTATCTTTGAAATATTTTAAAGGATTCTTTGACTCTCATTTGTCATTGTATATGTGTGGTTCCTTTGTCTCTTAATTTAGGGATGCTTAGATTCTGAAAGCATAAATGTTAGGAGTCTCTGTTTAATTGTAGAAACAAGTCTCTATTAAATAGGTACTGTGCTATCTGCTAGGGATAAAAAGATGAATAACATACAGTCTGCCTGTTAAAGTCTAGCAGGATAAACATCCTAGTCTTGTAGACAAGCATCCACATCATGACAAACCTAGAATAGAGCAAACGGTGCTGTTGTAGCAGAAAGAAATACCTAGGTGCTTTTGGTGTGGATTAAATATAGTTTACATAGAAGACATTTGACTTAAAACTCAAAGATGTGAAAGGCACAAAGTAATGAAAGAATGTGATGGGCTTTATTAAAATGCAAGTAATTTAGTTTTGGGGCACAGGTAATTTTGAAGGGAAGTGGGGAGTAATCTAGAGGGGTAAATAGGGACTATGTCATGAAGAATCTTAAAAGTCAGATAGGAAATTAAGACCATAGACACTGTAGGGAGCAGGGAGTCATTTAATGATATTAAAGTGTTCAGTATCTGGCTCAATAGTGAAGGATGCATTTGGGAAAGCACCTTGAGTGAGGCTGCACATTCATCAGCTAGAAGCTCTTGTAGGCATCTTGTAGGCATCTGCACGAGAATTGAGAACACCAGTGGTAGGGATGAAAGAAAGTGGGTAGAACTGAAAACCGTGCAGACATTTTCCTCTGCTTGAAAAGCCCTACCTCTGTACTTGCCTTCTGGACACCTGTCGCACCAGCCTACTTTTAGATTCCTTCACTCAGAGCCTTTGTATGTACTATTCCATTTACCTGTTACTTTTCTGAGAGGTCTTTTCCATTTCTTTTCCTTTCTTTTTATTTGGCCACACAGCATGGCTTGTGGGATATTAGTTCCCTGATCCGGAGAAGGCAATAGCACCCCACTCCAGTACTCTTGCCTGGAAAATCCCATGGACGGAGGAGCCTGGTAGGCTGCAGTCCATGGGGTCACTGAGAGTTGGACACGACTCAGTGACTTCACTTTCACTTTCACGCATTGGAGAAGGAAATGGCAACCAACTTCAGTGTTCTTGCCTGGAGAATCCCAGGGACGGGGGAGCTTGGTGGGCTGCCATCTGTGGGGTTGCACAGACACAGAGTCGGACACGACTGAAGCAACTTAGCAGCAGCAGTTCCCTGATCAGGCATTGAATCTGGGCTCACGGCCGTGAAAGCGCTCAGTCTTAACCACTGGACTGCCAGGGCATTCTCCTGAAAGGTCTTTTCTGATTACACTGTCTAGTTAGATCAAGAGAGATCAGTTATTATCTTAGCACCTTGTTATTTTATTCTGTAGAGTTCAGTTTTTCTTCCTTCCCCCCTCCCTCCCTTGCTATTAGTCCCTCTTACTAGTTTGGAGGTTATGTGCAGTCTGATTCCTTTCTTTTTTATTTTATTTTTTTTTAAACTGTGGGTCTGTTTCTGGTCTTTTCTGTTCCTTTGGTCTAAATGTCTATCGTTATGCCAATACTGTATTGTCTTCATTGCTGTTTCTTTATAGTAAATCTTGCAATCAGTTAGTATTTATTTTTTTACCTTTTTTTTCCTTATCAAAATTGTTTTGGTTACTTATATCCTTAGCATTTTCTTATAAGTTGTAGAATAAACTTGTCACTGTCTACTGGTACTTTAATATGGCATAACTTTTCTTTATTTAAATATCTTTAGTTTTTTTTCCCAGTGTTTTATGATTTTCATTTTATAGGTCATGCTTATATTTTGTTCAATTTATCCCCAGGTATTTCTTGTTTTTTGATACTATTGTTAATGATACTGTATTTTAAAATTTCTTTTTCCAGTAGTTTGATAGTATATAAAAATGCAATACAAAGTTAACTTTGTAGTCTGTCTTACTAAATTAGCTTAAATTTTTTTTTTTTTGATTCGTTTTTGGCTATGCTGGGTCTTTGTTGCTTTGCGGGGGCTTTTCTCTAATTGCTGTGAGTGGGGGCTTGCTGCTCATTGTGTTGTGTGGGCTTCTCACTGTGGTGGCTTCTCTTGTTGTGGAGCACAGGCTCTAGGCACATGGGCTTCAGTAGTTGGCAGCACACAGGCTCAGTAGTCGTGGCTTGATGACCCTAGAGTGCACAGGCTTCGGTGGTTGTCACGCATGGGCTTAGTTGCTCTGAGGCAGGTGGAATCTTCCTGGACGAGGGATTGAACCCATGTCCCCTGCGTTGGCAGGCAGATTCTCATCCATTGCACTACCAGGGAAGTCCGTAAATTAACTTTTTAGTTCCAGTAGCTTTTGTGTGTATTCCTTAGGCTTTTCTTTTCTTAAAATAATGTTACTTATTTCATTTTTGGCTGTATTGGGTCTTCATTGTTGCACGGGCTTTCCTCCCATTGCAGAGAGTGGGGGCTACTCTTTGTTGCAGTGCGTGGCTTCTCTTGTTGTGGAGCAGGGGCCCTAGGGCATGTGGGTTTCAGTAGTTTCAGTTCCCAGGCTCGAGAGCACAGGCTCAATAGTTATGGTGCACAGGCTTAGTTGCTCCATGGCATGTGAGATCTTCCTGGATCAGGGATCGAACCTGTGTCTCCTGCATTGGCAGGCAGATTCTTTACCACTGAGCCACCAGGGAAGCCCCCTTAGGATTTTCTTAGTACAGAATCATAATGTCTGCAGAGAAAACCAGTTTTGCTTCTTCATTTCTAATCAGTATTCCTTTAGCTTTCTCTTGCCTTATTGTACTAGCTAAATTAGTGATGTTCACTAGAAATAATGTAAGCCATGAGTATAATTTTAAGTTTTCTAGTAGCTCCACACTAAGAAGTAACAAAAACTGTCATTAAATTTAATAACATTTTTTATTCCACTGTGTCCAGAATGTTAACATGTGTAGTAGTTTCCCTAGAGTAGCTATAACAAATAACCACAAACCATGTGATTTAATTAGCAGGTTTATTCTTTCACAGTTTTGGAAAATCTTAAGTCTAAAATCAAGGTGTTGGCAGGAACATGCTCCCTCTCAAGACTCAAGAAAGAATCCTTCCTTGCCTTTTACTACTTTGGTGGTTGTTGGCAAGTCATAGATATTGGACTGTTTGGATTTTCTGTTCTTATGTCAATTTTGTAATTTCTGTCTTTAAAAAATTGTCCTTTTCATCTATGTTGTTGAATTTATTGGCATGAAAGTGTTTATATCTTTCTCTTGTTATTTTTTAAATGTCTAATGATGTGCTTTCATTGTAATGATCATTTCTCATTGGTGATTTTTGCTTCCTGATTTTTTCCTAATTTAGAGGCATTGATATCTATTGCTTGTCCATTTTCAATTTTATGGATTTCTCCTCTTTATTTTTTCCTCTACATACTCTTGATTTGATTTGCTTTTCTTTTTCTAGCATCCTAATGTGGACACTTAGATTACTGATTGAAAACTTTTCCTCTTTTCTAATACAATTAGTAAAATAGGTAAAATTTAGAAATTTTTTCTTTTTATTTTTGATTAAAATTTTTATTCATTTATTTACTTATTTTTTGCTCTGCTGGGTCTTTGTTGCTGTGCATGGGTTTTCTCTAGCTTCGACAAGTGGGGGCTATCCTGTAGTTCGGTGCACAGGCTTCTCATTGCAGTGGCTTCTCTTGTGGAGCTTGAGCTCTAGGGTTTGGGAGATTCTGTAGTGGCAGCTCACAGGCTCAGAGTGCAGGCTCAGCGGTTGTGGCACACGGGGCTTAGTTCCCCTGTGACTTGTGGAATCTTCCCAAATCAGAGATGGAACCCATGTCCCCTACATTGGCAGGTGGATTTCTAACCATTGGACCACCAGAGAAGTCCAAGAATTTCCGTTTAAACACTGCTTTAGCTGCATCTCACAAATTGATTTCGGTTATTTTCATTTGGACTTCCCTGGTGGCGCTAGTGATAAAGAATCTGCCTGCCAGTTCAGGAGACACAAGGGATGTGGGTTCAGTCCCTGGATTGGGAAGAGCTCCTGCAGTAGGAAATGGTACCCCATTCCAGTATTCTTGCCTGGAAAATAGCATAGGCAGATAGCCTGGCAGGCTACAGTCTATACAGCAACAAAGAGTCAAACACAGCTAAGGGACTGAATACACATACATTTTCATTCAGTTCAAAATACTTTCTATTTTCTCTTACAGTTTCTTTTTTGATTCATCGATTTATTGATGACGTAGAAGACTGTTGTTTAGTTTTGAAATTTAATTCCATGTTCTGTGTGTTTTATATGGGCTGCCCTGGTAGCTCAGAGGCAAAGAACCTGCCCGCAATGCAGGAGATATGGGTTCAATTCCTGGGTCAGGAAGACCCCTGGAGGAGGAAATGGCAACCCACCTCAGTATTCTCCCCTGGAAGTTTCATGGACAGAGGAGCTATAGTCCATTAAGTCACAAAGAGCTGGGACACTACTGAGCAATGCCAGTGACTCTGTATGTTTTATAATATTTTCAGATTTATCCAGGATGTTTTATGGACCAGCATATGGTTTATCTTAGTGAATGTTCTGTATGGACTTGAAGCGATTTTGGATTTTGCTGTTGTTGGAGTATTCTATAAATACTAATTGTGTGAAGTTAAGTTGATAGTGTTCTTCAAATTTAAGTATCCTTCTGATTTTTTGTGTACCTGTTGTATGAATTACTGAATGAGGAATGTTGAATCCTCTTTAATTATGAATCTGTTTATTTCTTCTTTAATTTCTGTTAGTTTTTGCTCCATGTACTTTAATGCTCTCTTGGGAGACATGTACATGTTTAGGATTGTTATGTCTTGATGATTTAACTTGTAGTGTTATTATGAAATATTTCTTTTTATCTCTGCTCCCAAGTCTGCCTGTTATTAGTATGGCTACTCTGGCTTTCTTGTGATATGTATTTTTGCTTCCTTGAAAAAATACTTTATTTTTAAGAACAGTTCTACATTTACAGAGAGTTCTCTATATCCCAGACCCAGTTTCCTAAAATCTTATACCAGTATATTGTATTTGTTACAATTAAATGAACCAGTATTGACACATTATTATTCACTAAAGTCTCTAGTTTATTCAGATTTCCCGTTTTTAACTAATGTCCTTTTTTCTGTTCGAGAATTCCGCCCAAATACAACTTTGTTAGATTTAGCTGTGTCTCCAGACTACTTTTGAGCGTAGCAGTTTCTTAGATTTTCCCTGTTGTTGATGGCTATGACAAATTTGCCAAGTACTGGTCAAACATTTTGTAGGATGTCCCTCTATTGGAATTGTTCTGATTTATTTTTTTAAGGTTAGATTGAGGTTATATGTTTTTGTGAGGAAGGTTGCAGAGATAAAGCCCTATTACAACATCTCAAGAGTACATATCAACACGACTTCTTTCATTTTTTAGAGTTAACTTTTTTTTAATATTTTTATTGATTGATTTGGCTGTGCTGGTCTTAATTGTAGCACATGGACTTTGGTCTTCACTGCAGCGTGCATGATCTTTTAGCTGTGGCAGTTTTAGCTGTGGCACGCGAACTCTTGGTTGCTGCATGAGGAATCTAGTTTCCTGACCAGCCACTGAACCTGGGCCCCCTGCACTGGGAGCGTGGGGTCTCTCTCTCAGCCACTAGACCGTCCGGGAAGCACCTTGACGTGTGATTTTGATGTCGGTCATGACTACTTGGCTGATGTAGTGTTTGTCATGTTCTCCACTGTAAAATTAGTCTCTTCCCCACTTCCATTCTGTACTCTTTGAAGAAGTCGCTTAGCTCCTCCCACACATAAGGAGTAGAGGATTACTCACTCTTTGAGGACAGTATTTGCTTGAGTTATTTAGAATTTTTTTGCATTGAGAGAGTAGTCTCTTTTCCTTCATTTATTTATTCATACCAATTTGTATCAGGATGGACTTGGATACTTATTTTATACTTTGGGTTATAATGCAGTCTTACCTTATTTGCTCAAATTGTTCTGACCTTGGCAATTGGGAGCTCTCTTCGTTGACTTTAGTTGACTCCTATGCTCCTATGACACACACCCTTAAGTGTTGGTTTGCTGTTGCTCTTGTCTGTTTATATGTTTGTTAATTCTGGTGCTAAAAAAATGCTCCAGGTTCATTTTGAAACTTTGTTCCAGGTTTACTGGAACTTTGCTCCAGGTTCACTGTGTTTTTTAAAGTTTTTTCTCAAAAATTTTCAACTGAAATATAATTGATTTGTAGTGTTGTATTAGTTCTCGGTGTAGAGCAAAATGATTCAGTAGTGTGTGTGTGTATACACTGTATTCATTCATACATATATATATTCTTTTTCAGATTCTTTTATATAGGTTTTTACAAAATATTGATTATAGTTCCCTGTGCTATACAGTAGATCCGTGTTGGTTATCTATTTTATATATTGTTGTATATAAAGTCCTTTATTTTATATTTAGTAATGTGTATATATCGGGGCTTCCCTCGTAGCTCAGATGGTAAAGAATCTGCTGCAGTGTGTTTGATCCCTGGGTCAGGAATAGCCCCTGGAGAAGGGAACGGCTACCCACTCCAGTATTCTTGCCTAAAGAATTCCATGGACAGGGAGCCCTGGTGAGCTACAGATCATGGGTTTGCAAAGAACCGGACACAACTGAGTGACTAACACTTCATTTCACTTGAATTCAGTGTATATATGCTACTCCCAAACTCCTAATGTATCCCTCCACCCCCTCTGCCACCTTTGGTAACCATAAGTTTATTTTCTGTGTCTGTGCAGGCTCATTCTGTGTAGAGGTTTCCTCTGCTTTATGAAAGTAGAGTGTTCCTATGAAACTTTTCATAAACCAGTACGGTGTAAAACAAAGAAACAGTTACCTTAGGACACATCTTGCTAACGGTTGTGCACAGTAAATTTAGATGAAGCACAGATGCTTTTAGACACAGTTCAAAGCTGTGTCAGCTTGATGCTGATATGCTGAGTGTAGTACTGGAGAGGGAGTTTGGTTAGGCTTTTCTCCCTCCTCTGCTTGGGGTGCCTGCTGCCTTTAAAACTGCTTGCTGCAAAACAAATGCCATCCTATTTTTGCTTTTCACCTCTTTCCATAAAAGTGTGTCTTTTTTAAATTCAGATTTCTTTTGGATTTGCAAAAACCAGGTGCTTATATAGGTCTTTTGTAAAAGTGAAGTGGCATAAAGCAAACTTTTGAAAAGCAAGGGATACCTGTGTTTCCTGTTCCAATCATATAATCAATCATTTCTTCAAGAAGCCTTGGCTCCTTCTGTTGGAAAATAGCGTTAGAAATCAAGATCTAGGTGCTAGGTGTGCCGATTACAGTGGGGTGTCCTTACTTCTAGGCCTTTTTAATTGATTGAGTAAGGAAATATACTTGTGTATATTAACCTATTATATACCTATGTCTGTAACTCTACCTATATGTCACAATCTGTATTTATATTAGACTAGATGAGTTCATAGTGAGCTCCAACTTTAATCCACTCTCTGTAAATTTCTCCTTAGTGAAAAAATGTGGCTCCCACCATCTATCATCCATTTATGTAATTGTTCAGTACCAGTATACATGTATACCAGTATCAGAACTGTTAACTCATAACCCTGTGTGAAACCGTTTTATCAGCTAGAGTGCCTGTTTGCAGTTCCTGTTGCTTTTAGTTTTAAAGACTGTACTCATTTCTAAAGTTACTTTGGCTAGCATCTTGCCCTCCACACCCCCCAGCCCTAACTCCTTCAGTGAAATTGTTTCATACATTTGTAATGTTCTCATGACCTACTCCATATTCCTTCAGAGTATCCCATGAGGTCCTCACTGGATTTAATAATTTTGCATACATTAAAATTCACTCTCTGTGCTCTAAAGTTTTGTGAATTTTGACAAATGCTTAATGTCGGTATCTACCATTACCGTATCAGATTGAGTCGTTTTACATCTGTGAGAATCCCACACTTCAGCTCTTCAGCCCTGTTTGCCAAAACCCCACAGCCCTGGAAACTGCTGATCTCTTTAGTGTTTCTGTAGTTTTGACTTTTCCAGAGTGTCATGTAAAAAGGATCATATAAAAAACAGCCTTTTCAGACTGGCTTCTTTCCCTTTGCAATACGCATTTAAGGTTCCTCCAAGTCTTTTTATGGCCTGATAGCTCATTTATCACTGAATGTATTAGGTTTTTGTTTGATTTGTTTTTTAATCTATTCACCTATTGAAGGACTTTTTCTTGGCTTCTAATTTTTGGTGATTATGACTAAAGCTGCTGTCTACATTGTATGTAGGTTTTATATGGATGTATGTTTTTAAATCAGTTGCTTAAGTACCTAGGAGTGTGATTGCTGGTACAATCACACTCCTTACAAGGAGCTTACAAAGATTGTAAGCTTATGTCTAGCTTTGTAAGAAACTATTAAACTGTCTTTCAGAGTGGCTGTTCCATTTTACTTTCCCATGAGCAATGATTGGGAGTTTCTGTTTGACATCCTTTTCAGCATTCAGTATTGTCAATTTAAAAAAAATTGTTAGCCATTTAAATGAAGTGAAAGTGAAAGTGAAAGTCGCTCAGTCATTTGCGACTCCATGGACTGTAGCCTGCCAGGTTCCTTTGTCCATGGAATTATTCAGGCAAGAATACTTTAATGGGTAGCCTTTCCCTTCTCCTAGGGATCTTCCCAACCCAGGGATTGAACCCAGGTCTCTTTCATTGCAGGCAGTTTCTTTACTGTCTGAGCCACCAGGAAAGCCCATTTTTAATAGGTGTGTATTATTGCATCTCATTATTTCAGCTTGCATTTCTCTAATGGCTAAATATGTTGAGCATTTTTTCAGATTCATATTTGCCATGTGTATGTGTCCTTTGATAACGTGTATGTGCCGATATTTCCTAATTGGATTGTCTGTTTTCTTACTGTTTAGTTCTCTGTTTTTGCTGTATTTTGGATAGTAGCTCTTTATCAGATATGTCTTTTGCAAATATTTTATCTCACTCTGTGGCTTGTCTTTTCATTCTCTTTGTCTTTAGCTGAGCGCAGGTTTTTAGTAAAGTCTACCGTATCTGTTTTTTTCTTGGGTTGTGCTTTTGGTGTTGTATCTAAAAATTCATTGCCAAACCTGAGATCACATAGAGACTTTTGCCTGTATTTTCTTCTACAAGTTTTATAGTATTGCATTTTATATTTGGTCTGTGATTCATTTCAAATTATTCTTATAGAAAGTATAAGGTCTCAGTCTTGTTGCATATGGAAATCTAACTTTTCCACTTGTACTTGTTGAAGCTGTCTTTTCTCCTTTGAATTGTCTTTGCTCCTTTGTCCAGTCAGTCATTTTTTAATGGTATTTTTAATGCATTTGTGTCTTTGTATTTAAAGCATATTTCCTGTAGATAGCTTAGAGTTGAGTCTTACATTTTTATATCTGGTCTAATAATTTCTGCCTTTATTTAGGAGTGTTTAGACCATTTGATAATTTGCTTTTCAAAATAGGCTTTATTGAGATAGAACTTATACACCATAATATTCACCTATTTAAAAGGTTCAATTCAGTTGTTCTAGACTATTTAGAGTTTTACAGCCATTGGCATAATCTTATTTAGGGCATTTTCACCATGTTAGAAAGAAATCTTTGTCCATTCATGGTCACTATCCAGCCCTCCTGTCTCCCCCACCAGCCCTAGGCAACCACTAATCTATTTTTTGTCTCTGTAGATTTTCCTGTTCTAAACATTTTCTATAAATAAAGTCACACAGTATGTGATTTTTTTATGACTGGCTTCATTACAGGGTAATATTTTTGAGGTTCATGTTGTTATATATATATATCAATATTTCCTTTAAAAAAAAATCGTGGTGAGACTTTCCTGGTGATCCAGTGGCTGAGACTCCAGGCTCCCAGTACAGAAGGCTCAGGTTCAATCCCTGGTCCAGGGAACTAGATCCCAACGTGCCACAGCTGAAAAAAAAGATCCTGGGCCGCACAACTAAAGATTCACGTGTGCCACAGGGAAGAGCAGAGATACCGAGTGCCACAACCAAGACTTGACGCGGCCAAATTAGTAAATAAATAAGTAACAATATTTTCTCAAATTATTTAAAAATTGTGTCATATAGCTCCTATAGTGTAAAATTCATCATATTAACAACTTAAAAATCTATTAATACAATGCAGTGGCATTTACTGCATTCTCAGTGATACGCAGCTGTTATCACTGTCCAGTTCCAGAGTGTTTTTATCACTCTGAGAGGAGGCCCTTTTCCCTTTAGGCAGTCACGCCCCATTCCCTTTCCCCCTCCCTCCTCTTCCTGACAACCGCTGGTCTTGCTTTCTCTGTAGATTTGCTTGTTCTGGATATTTATTGTAAATGGAATAGTACACTGTGTGACTTCCATGTCTGCGCTTCTTTCTCTTAGCATAATGCCTTCTAGATTAACCCACGTCACAGCATGAATCATTAATACTTCATTCCTTGTATGGCTGAATAGTACTCCTTTGCATGGAAATTCCACATCATGACTTGATAGACATTTGGGTTGTTTCTGCATTTTGGCTATTTTGAGTAGTGTTGCAATGCATATTTGTATCCAAGTTTTTATATGGACTGTTTTTCAGATTTATTTGTATTTTTTGGAATTGAGGTATAGATGATGTCTAAGTTTCAGGTGTACAGTGTAGTGATTCACAATTTTTAAAAGTTATCCTCCATTTATAGTTATAAAATACTGGATGTGTTCCCTGGACTGTGTAGTATATCCTTGTAGGGTATTTATTTTATACATAGTAGCTTGTACCTTTTAATCCCCAACCCCTATCTTGTCCCTCCCCTCTTCCCTCTTCCTGTTGGTCACAGCTAGTTGTTCTCTCCATCTGTGAGTCTGTTTCTTTTTTGTTACATTCACTAGCTTGTTTTATTTTTTAGATTTTGCATATCATACCACACAGAGTTTGTCTTTATCTAACTTGTTTCGCTAAACCTAATATCCTGAAGTCCATCCCCATTGTTGCAAATGGTGAAACTTCATTCTTACATAGTTAAGGAGTATTAACTACTTTTGTAGTAGTATTGACTACATTTTGTGTATGTATACATGTATCATCCGTTGATGGACATTTAGGTTGCTTCCATATCTTGGCTATCAACAATAATACGGCTGAAAACATTGGGGTGCATATATCTTTTCAAATTAGGGTTTTCCTTTTTCCCCCCCAAGTATTTGCCCTGGAGTGGAATTGCTGGGTTATATGGTAGTTCTATTTTAGCTTTTTGAGGAACTGCCATACTGTTTTCCACAGTGGAGGCACCAATTTACACTGCCACCAACAGTGCAATTCCTCGTTTTCACATCCTTACCAGCACTTGTTATTTGTGTTCTTTTTGAAGCTAGCCATTCCGACAGGTGTGAGGTCATATCTCATTGTGGTTTTGATTTGCATTTCTCTGATGACTAGCATTGTTGAGCATCCTTTCAAGTATTATGGACATACATTTTCATTTGTCTTGGTGTAGACTGCTTAGATTTAGTGAAATTATTGATATGGTTGGGTTTGCATGTATTATCTTGCTATGTTTTTAATGTCCTGTTATTTGTTTCTTTTTGGATTGAGTCTAGTATAGTATTCCATTTATCATGACATTGATTTATTAACTATACATCCTGTTTTTTTTTTAAGTAGTTGGCTTAAAATTTATTACATGCATCTTTAGCTTTCAATAGTTTACCTTCAAACAGTATTATACTACTTCATATACAACCTAGGACTTTTAATTTTGTGTATTTCATTCTCTTCCATTCTTCTTCTTCATCAAAAGAGGATAATACTAGTTACACCTTGTTGGGTTTTTCAGTTCAGTTCAGTCGCTCAGTCATGTCCGACTCTTTGCAACCCCATGAATCGCAGCACGCCAGGCCACCCTGTCCATCACCATCTTCCGGAGTTCACTCAGACTCACATCCATCAAGTCCGTGATGCCATCCAGCCATCTCATCCTCGGTTGTCCCCTTCTCCTCCTGCCCCCAATCTCTCCCAGCATCAGAGTCTTTTCCAATGAATCAACTCTTCTCATGAGGTGTCCAAAGTACTGGAGCTTCAGCTTGAGCATCATTCCTTCCAAAGAAATCCCAGGGTTGATCTCCTTCAGAATGGACTGGTTGGATCTCCTTGCAGTCCAAGGGACTCTCAAGAGTCTTCTCCAACACCACAGTTCAAAGGCATCAATTCTTCGGCGCTCAGCCTTCTTCACAGTCCAACTCTCACATCCATACATGACCACAGGAAAAACCATAGCCTTGACTAGGCAGACCTTAGTCGTCAAAGTAATGTCTCTGCTTTTGAATATACTCTCTAGGTTGGTCATAACTTTTCTTCCAAGGAGTAAGCGTCTTTTAATTTCATGGCTGCAGTCACCATCTGCAGTGATTTGGGAGCCCCAAAAAATAAAGTCTGACACTGTTTCTACTGTTTCCCCATCTATTTGCCATGAAGTGATGGGGCCAGATGCCATGATCTTCGTTTTCTGAATGTTGAGCTTTAAGCCAACTTGAAAAAGAAAACTCTCCTCTTTTCTTTGTTGGGTTTTTAGGAGTATGAAATGAGGTAATGCATGTAAGATATTTTAGAGTATAGCTCATGCTTTTATTTATTTTGAGAATAATAGAAGAAGATGACTGACTTCATATGAAGTTCTTGAATCTGCAGATTGCAAGTTTCTTTTCTAGTTTGCCTCAACCTCCCATTTCCATGATCACACTCAAAGTTATTGGTTCTCAGTTCTGACTGTATATTACGGTTAACTGGGCATCTTAAAAATTTTTGATGTGAGTGTGGCACCCTCAGAAATTCTTATTTCCTTGGTCTGATTTTTTTGTTTTTAAGTATTCTAGCAGACTCCAGTGTATAGTTGGAATAGAGAACCATTGCCCTAGACTTAATCTTCATGGTGTATAACTTAAAATATTTTCAGCATCTAATTCTGACTTCTGTTTCTCTTTTGCTAGCTTGTACTTTAATACCCCGTTTTGCTATTTCTTTGGAGAAGGAAATGGCAACCCACTCCAGTATTCTTCCCTGGAAAATCCCATGGACGAAGGAGCCTGGCAGACTACAGTCCATGGGGTCGCAAAGAGTCGGACACGACTGAGCGACTTCACTTTGATGTTTCTTGGATTCTATCCAGACCACCAGGCCATTGTTCAGACCACTTTTTCACTGTCCCTCATCCCCCTGATAAACAGTAACTTGTTTCCTTACCCAATTACATTGATTCATTGAAAAAATAGAAAAGTTAATGCCTACTAATGTTCTGTACTATTTTGTGAGGTCAAGTTACCATCTCTTGTTTCTTGCTTCCTTCACTGTAAATAGGGTAAAACTTCAGCACTGATAAAACACAGTTCTTTGCAAACCTTGTGTTCCCTTAAACCTGAGCAGCAGAGTGTGACTAGAGAAAACAAACAACAGTGCTGTCTCTCTCTAAACTTACGGCCACAAATGCCACCAGCGTTAGGTAGCCATTTACGCTTCTGCTTGCGTCACTGAACAGAGCACTTAACCTCTTTTTTTCCCTTTACTGTTCTCTCTCTCTCTGCTGCGTTCTTCATCTCTGCTGCATCTCCTCACCCATTTAAGGATTTAGCTTCTGCTGCTACCTTTTGTCTCCCTTGCATCATCCTTCTTTCCTTCTGAATCATATTTGCAAGCATATAAACATGCTGTAACATCTCAAATCTGTCTGTCACATATACACACACCCCTTTTTGTTCATTTATAGCAAAATTTGTTGAAAAGACTTGGTCGTATCGTCTCTATTTTCTTTCTTTGCATTTTCTCTCCAGCTTGCTTGAGGCTGACTCTTCTCCGTCTTCACCAGCTAAACCCCCTTAGGTCAGTGTTCTCAGTCTTAAAGCTGCTCTGCCTCTCATCAACATTTGACACGATTGATCAGTCACTGTTTGTGGAATAATCTCACTTGGTTTTCTGGATGCCATATCATCCTGATTCTTTTCTGATTTATGGCAGTTCCTTCTCAGTCAGTTGTGTTTTCTAGCTTCTTTTCCCTTACCTCAAAAGCTGGAATGCCCTAGGCTTAGGCCTTATACCTTTACTACATCAGTATAGATATCTTACTTAATACTGTGATTGTTAGTATCATCAGTTCGCTGCTGACTGTAGCCTTGATATTTTTATCAAACTCCACACTGTATTGGACTGCCTTCTCTCTTTGTATGTTTTAGTAGGCATCTGAAACTTAACTTGTCTGATACAGAATTTGGGTTTATTTACTCAAACTTACTCTTTTTTCATACTCTCAGTATCTGGCATCAACCATTCACCCACTCAGTTAGGCCACAAACTTGCTGTCCTTAGTTTCTGTTTTGCCTCTTACCTCCAGTTCATCAGTAGCAGTTTTACCTTTAAATTGTATCTCAAATCCTGCCATTTCTTATCACTCCTTTCCATAATATAAGTCATTATTATCTCTTTCTGGACTGCTGAAGTTACCTTCTAACTGCTTTCCCTGCTTCTGCTCTATTCTCCCTCTGTGTAGAGCAGCTGCTGTGATTTTTTAAAAAGACATAAATAATAGCACATCACCCTCATCTGGACACTGCTAGTCACTTCCCAGCACACTTAGAGTAAAATCTAAAGGCTTTACCTAGGGTGCTGTATGATTTCCCCTTTCACTGACCTCCTCTTTCAGTACTCCCTAAGTTCTAGAGCCATCTCCTTCTTGCTTTTCTCAAAGATCAAGGTATTGACCTGCTCTCAGGCTTTTATTTTTTATTTCTTTTTCCTTGCCGTGTTTTCTATCATCATATGATTTACTCTTTCCTATTACTTCAACCTTTGCTCAGATTTTACTTCCTTACTTCTTCAAAGAGATCTTCCTTGATTGTACTATAAAAAGCACTTCAATATAAGTGCTTCGTATAAACACTTCAATATAATTTTCTTACTGTATTTTGCTTTATTTTTTATTCATAGCATGTTTGCTTTCTGAAATTATTTATGAGTCTGTGCTGTTTACTGAATATTTCCCAGCTGTAATGTAAGTGCCATAAATATGTGGCCTTTTGTATTTTCAGTGCTTTAATTCCCCTCATTTAGAACAAGGACTGAGACTCAGTCATAGGTTGTTAATATACCAGCAGCGATTGTTTGGCAATCATAAAAGCTCCTTCCCGTTAGCCACAAAATTGTAAAATAATTATGAATAATCTTAACAAACAATCTGGAGGACATGGATGGAGAAAATCATGAGACTTTACTTACAGGCTTAACAGGAACAAAAAAAGAGCTGAATAAAAAGGAAAGCTATACCATACTCACTTGACTGAAGAACTTAATGTAAGGATGCTTATTTTCCTTAAATCTGAGTTTTAGACCTGTTTCTTACAAAGATCTCTACTTTCTTCCTCCCAAAACTTGAGAAGCTTGGATGAATAAACCTGGAATTTTTTTTTTTTTTTTTCACTTTTCCAACGAGTATTTATTCTTAGTTAAGCCATGATTCAGGATCCCAGGGTGAGGATCACCCCAGGTGCCCCTTCATTGCCCTGAGAAAGGGGGAGGACAGAAGAGGTGAGGAGGAGCCAGTTCAGATCTTCCCAGGAAACGTTCCTTCTGCCTGGCTATCGTCCCAGGCTGACAGCCAGGATATAGGGTGGAGGGACTTGTACACACACGGATATCATTCACACAAGGGGGCATCACCCGCTTTAGCAGGCATTGCCTTCTCATAGCTGTGGAAGTCCAGTTCTGCCAGCAGTTCCTGGTCTGGTTCTGGTTGGAGAAGCGGCTGTTAAAAAGAGCAGGCTGGTAGTTTTCGATTTTGATGTTTTCTGCCATAGTGCTGGCTCCTAAAGATACCCCTGACGCCACTATGTGATCCTCACCAAAGACGCCAGTCAAGTTTTAAAATGGAAAAGTTTTTAAAAAAGGTGAAGAGGGAGTTTATCTACCAGATCAAAGAACATGCAGAACTGTTTACAATTAACTGTGGGTGGTACTAGGTTGGAAGTTGGCTAATGAAACAAAATAGAAGTTAGGTTTTTTTTTAAGGATTATATGGAATTTTAGTATATATGATTTTAGTATTTAGTAAATAGATAAAAGTGAGAAAAGAATGTAAGTTAACCTTTCCATTATAAGTAGATGACAGGATTATAAACGCTGTAGAGCATTTGTAAAACTGTGATACCCTGTAGATATATTTCAGGTGTGTGGAGCTCTTACAGTTTGGGATTTAATTTACTAAGCCTTTAGGTCATTTTCTGTTTCATAAACTATTTCCCTCACTCCTTGACAACTTTAATTTTTTGATCTGATAGTGTGTTTACCTCTCTTAATTTGTTACTATTTCCACTGTGTATGTAGTAGTCAAATGAACTTAATAGAATTTTTTGTAAGCTATCATTAACTAGACTGTGAATGAGACTGAAATGCATTAAGCATATATGTTTTGCTGCTTTGTGAAACCTATTGCTGTTCTTTTTTAAAATGTATACATTTGGCTGTTTTGAGGCTTGGTTGCAGCGCACAGGCTCAGTTGCCCTGTGGCATGTGGAGTTTTCCTAGACCAAGGATTGAACCCATGTCTGCTGCATTGGCAGGAGAACTCTTAACCACTGGACCACCAGGGAAACTCGTATCTATCTTTCTGCATCAGTGCTTTTGTTTTCTTCCAATAAATACCTGGGAGTAGAATTGCTGGATTGTTATGATAGTCTTATTTTTAATTTTTTGAGGAATCTCCATATTGTTTTCCATACCAGTTTCCCATTAAATAGCTGGTCTTTTTATCTTCTTGATTGTTTCCTGTGCAAAAGCTTTTTAGTTTGATGCAGTCCCAATTGTTTATTTTGTTCCCTTGCCTGAGGAGATATAGCTAAAACAGTATTACCAGGACTGTTGTTAAATAGTGTACTGCCTATATTTTATTCTAGAAGTTTTAGGGTTTCAGGTTTTATATTTAAGTCTTTAATGCATTTTGAACTTATTTTTGTGAATGCTGTGAGAAAGTAGTTCAGCTTGTTTCTTTTGCATGTAACTTTGTAGTTTCCCAGTGCCGTTTATTGAAGAGGCTGTGTTTTCTCCAGTGTGTATTCTTGACTCCTTTGTCATAGATTAATTGCCCATAAAGATGGATCAGTTTTGGCCCACTTCCTCTGTTCATCGGGCTGTATATCTGTGCTTGTGCCAGTGCCATGCTGTTTCCATCACTGTAGCTTTGTAGTGTAGTTTGAAATCAGCTCATGTGGTACCTTCAGCTTTGTCCTCCTTTCTCAAGATTGTTTTGGCTATTTGGATTTCTTTGTGTTTCCGTACAAATTTTAGAATTATTTGTTCTAGTTCTGTGAAGTTTGCCATTGGTATTTTGACAGAGACTAGCATGAATCCCTAGATTTCCTTGGATAGTACAACATTAGTTCGTCTAGTCCATGAGCATGGTATTTCTTTCCATCTGTTTGTTTTGTCTTCAGTTTCTCTCATCAGTTTTCCAGATACAGATCTTACATTTCCTTAGTTGGATTTGTTCCTAGATATTTGTTTTTGATGCAACTGTAAATATGTTCTTAATTTCTCTTTCTGATCATTAGTTATTAATGTTTAGAAATGCAACAGTTTCTGTATATTCATTCTGTATTCTGCAGTCTTGCCAAATTCCTTGAGTCCTCGTTGCTTTTTTGTTTGGCTGTGCTGGGTCTTTGTTGCTTTGCGGGCTTTTCTCTAGTTGTGGAGAGTGGGGGCTACTCTTCATTGCAGTGTGTGGGCTTCTCATTGCAGTGGCTTCTCTTGCTGCAGAGCAAGGATTCTAGGGTGCTTGGGCCTCGGTAGTTGCTGCATGTGGGCTCAGTAGTTGTCATTTCTGGATTCTCGACCACAGGCTTAATTGTTGTGGCAAATGCGTTTAGTTGTCCCAAGGCATGTGGGATCTCTCTGGACCAGGGATTGAACCCAGGACTCCTGCACTGGCGGGTGAATTCTTTACCACTGAGCAACCAGGGAAGTGCCCCCGCCCCAACTCCTGCCCCGTCCCTTTGTTTTTTTTTTCTCTTTTAGCCACACTGTGTGGCTTGTGGGATCTTAGTTCCCTAACCAGGGAAACATGTCCTCAGCCATGAAAGGGTGGAGTTCTAACCACTGGACCACCAGGGAATCCCTCTTTAGGATTTTCTGTGTGTAGTAGCATGTCTTCTGCAAACAGTGAGTTTTAATTCTTCCTTTCGAAATTGGATTTCCCGTCTGTTTCTCTGATTTGCTGACTGGAACTTTCAATACTATGTTTAATAAAAATGGTAAGAGGTGGATATCCTTGTCTTCTTCCTGATCTTAGAGGAAACGCTCTCAGCTTTTCGGTATTGAGTATGATTTCTTAATGTGGTGTATTACGTTGATTGGTTTGTGTATCTTGAACCATCCTTGCATCCCAGGAATAAATCCCACTTGATTATGAGGTATGATCCATTTAATGTATTGTTGAATTTGGTTTGCTAATATTTTGTTGAGGATTTTTACGTCTGTGTTTATCAGTGATATTGGCTGCCCTGTATTTGTGTGTGTGTGTGATACTTCCTGGTTTTGGTGTGGGGTGATTCTGGCCTCGTAGAACGAGTTTGGAAGTGCTTATTCTTCTGCAGTTCTTTGGAATAGTTTGAGAAGGTGAATTTGTCCATTTCTTCTAGGTTGTCCATTTTATTGTCATATGATTGTTCATAGTAATCTCTCATGATAATTTGTATTTCTGTGGTATGGGTTGTAATGTCTTCCTTTCATTTCAATGTTATTTATTTGGGCCCTTTTTTTTTCATGATGTGTCTGACTAAATGTTTATCATCAGTTCTGGTTATCTTTTCAAAGAATCAGTTCTTAGTTTCACTGATCTTTTCTATTTTTTTAATAGCCTCTATTTCATTTCTTCTCTGATCTTTATAATTTCTTTTCTTCTACTAACTTTGGGTTTGATTGCTCTTCTTTTTCTCATTCCTTTATTTATTTTTCTTTTTTTTTCCTTGATTCCTTTAGCTATAAGTTTAGGTTATTTACTTGAGATTTTTCTTGTTTTCTGAGGTAGGTTTGTGTCTCTGTAAGCTTCCTTCTTAGAACTGCTTTTCCTACATTATCACAGATTTTTGATTGCTATATTTTAATTTCTTCTTTTTGACATCATATATTTTTTTTGTTTTCTGTAGCCCTTAACAACTTACTGCAGATGTAGACGATTTTACTACATTGGTCTGTTAACCTTCCTACTAGCTTTGTAAGTAGTTGATTTATTACCTTTACATTTGCCTTTATCAATGAGATTTTTCCTTTTGTAACATTTATTTTTCTAGTTGTAACCTTTTATTTTCCACATTAGAGAAGTCTCTTTAACATTTCTTGTAAAAATACTGGGTCTTGAGCCCTTGGTGAAAGTAGCTGGGTCCTGAGGCAGATGGGGTGGGTGTCTTAAGCCGGCTGGGCCACAGGTTGGTAGGGCCTGGGTAGCCGCATGGCTTGAGGTGTCCCAGTACTGGCACTGACAGACTGGTGAGCTGGGACAGGTCCCAGTGCTAATAAGTTAGAGGATTCCAAAATGACATTTGCCAGCCCCAGTGTGTTCATGGTGTATGAGCTCCCCAAATGGTTGCTGCCAGTATCTGTGTCCACAGGGTAAGCTCCAGTTGCCTCCTGCTCTTCCAGAGATTCTCCAAGATTAGCAGGTGCATCTAACCCAGGTTTCTTTCAAATTACTGCTTATGCTCTGGTTCTCAGTGTGAGATTTTGAGTGTACCCTTTTAAGAGTTGAGTCTTTATTTCCTAGAGTCCTTTGACTTTCCTGAAAGTAAGCCCCACTGGCCCTCACAACCAAACACTGTAGGAGCTCATCTTCCTGGTTGCAGTCTCTGGGCTAGGGAGCCTGATGTGGGGCACCCTGGGGAGTTACTTCTGCAGTTGTAATTATCCTGTTTGTGGTTCCCACCTGGAGGTGTGGTTCTCTACCATATCCTGTCTCTACCCCTCTTATTTGTTTCGTTGTTACTTTGTACTTTCAGTTGTAGAACATCTTTTCTGCTAGTTTTCAGGTCTTACCAATGTTACTCTGTAAATAGTTGTAATTTTGGTGTGCCCTTGGGAGGAGGTGGGCTCCCTTGGTGGTTCAGCTGGTAGAGAATACCCCTGCTATGTGGGAAACCAGGGTTCGATCCCTGGGTTGGCAAGATCCCCTGGAGAAGGGAGCAGCTACCCACTCCAGTATTCTGGCCTGGAGAATTCCACGGACTGTACATCCATGGGGTCCTAAAGAGTCAGACATGACGCTACAGCTTTCACTTTAACTTCACTTGAGAGGAGGTAAGCTCAAGGTCTTTCTATTCTGCCATCTTGACCACTTTTTTATCCAGTCGTTTTAGCATCCATTTGGTGATTCTTACTTGAATCTGAATACTGTGATGCTTGTAAAATGGCTTTTAATCATTTCTTATGTGTTTATTACGTTGTATTCTGTTTTGAAGAGTCTTCCTTTGCTTCTTTCACTTTTATTCATTTATTTTATAATATCAGCAGTGTGGACTCGGGGCCTAAAAAAACGTCAGTGTTTTATTAGTCCATTACTGTCACTCATTTTGATGCTAAATTTGTTCCCAGATTGGCCAATGGAAGACTCTTCAAGCAGTTTCAGTCCCCTTTTGATAGAACCCCCCATTAGTCTTTGACCAGGGCTTTTTTCCCTCCATTGTATAAAATGTTCTAGGTGTATCCTGTGTTAGGTTTTTTCTTTTAATATAATTTTTTTAAATTGTGTTTTTTTTTTTTTTTTTAAATAACAATTCCTGCCTTGGAATTGGCCATTTCTCCAAGAAGCTCTAGTATCTCTTGACTGGAAATGTCTCAAAGAAACAAAGATTCAGGTGCTGGGCTTGTTTGTTGCTGGTGGAATGACACAGCTTCTGCATTTTTTTTTTTTTTTTTTAAATAGCAGAGAGGAGGAGGAGATACACTGACTCACACATACGTATTTTAAGTTTTATTGAGCTGTAATTTATACACCACACAGTTCATCTGTTTAAAATATATAATTTACTGATTTTTAGTGTAGTCACAGATTGCTCAGCTGTCACCACAAACAATTTTAGAACATTTTTATTCCCTCAAAGAAGCCCCCTACCCGCTGTCAGTCATTCCCTATCCCCCTCACCCTTGGGCCTGGCAGCCAGCCACCACTTCTGTGGACCTGCCTGTGCTGCATCGTATCAGTGGAGTCTGGCTGTCGGTCTTCTGTGACTGACGTCTTCCGCTTGGCATGTTTTCAGGGTTCATCCATGTCGTGGCGTGTATTAGTGCTTAATTTCTTTTTATTGCTGAACAGTAGTTCATTGTATGAATATACTGCATTTTATTTATCTCTTTATCAGTTGATGGACATTTGGACTGTGACCATTCAATACATGTTCACAAACATGTATTGAAACATTTTTATTTTTGAATTATTTTAGGTTTACAGAAAGGTTGAAAAAATAGCACAGAGAATTCCTGTATTTTTCTATGGCTGACATATATTACCACTGTACATTTTTCAAAACTAAGACATCAATACTGTTACATTGTTGTTAACTGAAATCCAAATTTTATTTTAATTTGACTAATTTTTGCATTAATAAAAGATTTCTGTGATCCAGTTCAAGGGGCACATGCCTTCACTGTATATATATTTTAAAATTGTGAGTTTGTACTGATACCTCTTAATACCATTCTCAATAGAGATTCTTACTTGTCTTATCCCATCCCTTAGTTATAGCTCCCTTTTCTCATAGCAAAAACTCTGGCTTCCAACAATTATGCAATCGTAGAGGACATATCGAATAACTTGAGAATTGCTACAAACATACCAGTATAAAAAAAAACAAGCCTTCTAAGTAAAGGTTAAGATTTATTTTCAGTTCTTCATGTTGTCCAAAATTTACTTGGATTAGTTTTCCTTTTTCATTCTCTTCTATGTGATTACATTATCAGTTTGATATACAGTTAGGTTCATTGGCTCACATAAATTTCAGGATGAAGTTGGGTATCTAACCAGGTCAGTATTTTTAAATGAAATTTAGAAATTGTTCTTTTATAGATATTTAATCTTAGAGTGAATATAGCCTGCTTATGCATTTTATTTGTATAGTGTTTAAGGATTTTTAATTAGTGGCTGATGTTAAAGCTTGGTGATTTAAATAAAAATTTGTATTATTCCAGTGCTCAACTCTGTGCAGTCAGGGTAAAGTTGGAAAGGAACTATCTGGGCTCTCTACAGCCCAGGCAGTCACACTTGGCATGGGAGGTAGATGACACATGGTTTATGGAGGTGTGTGGTGATGGGGGGCAGAATCTGAATTATTTCTGTTTTCTCTTGAAAAAAGACAAGAAGGATTTTACCAAGTCCGTTTGGCAGTAGTTGGATGACTTTGACCAGCAGTGGCTGCCTGTGTTCTCTCTTTAGTTCTGATAGCTTATATCTTCTGTGACTCCTTTAAAGCATTTCTGTTTTCAGCCTTTCTTTATATCCCTTTTTCCTTACAAAACTGTCAGTTGCAGGTGCAACTATGGGGAATTATATTGCTTTGTTTTCTTAAAAAGAAGCAGACTTTATCTGAAATGAGTTACTTTTTTGATTTTGTAATTCCATGATTCAGCCAACATAACTGATGTTGATAATACTTTTTATATGGAATCACTAAGGCCTTAATTATAGCAGATAACTTTGGTAATACTTTAGTTTCATTGTGGTTTAAACAATGTTTGTTTTTCATTCTCTATAGTTTGGAATACCAGGGAACAGATATTTTTGAACCTTTAAAAAATCTTTTTATTTCAGTGACAGGAATTTTGTAAACACATTTAGCCTTGTAAATCTAACCAGTCCATCCTAAAGGAGATAAGTCCTGGGTGTTCATTGGAAGGACTGATGCTAAAGCCGAAACTCCAATACTTTGGCCACCTCATGAGAAGAGTTGACTCATTGGAAAAGACTTTGATGCTAGGAGGGATTGGGGGCAGGAGGAGAAGGGGACGACAGAGGATGAGATGGCTGGATGGCATCACTGACTTGATGGACGTGAGTTTGAGTGAACTCCAGGAGTTGGTGATGGACAGGGAGGCCAGGCGTGCTGTGGTATTCATGGGGTCACAAAGAGTTCGACACAACTGAGCGACTGAACTGAACTGAACTGAACTGAATATTCTGTTGATATTAAGAATATTTATTTATTAAAATGTATGCCATTCTAAATAGTAAAGTGAAATGAAATTAATTCTGAAAGGGTATCTTGCCTATAGTTGGAAAATGAAGTCTAATTATTTAACTGTATAAGTTTCAATAAATATTTTAATACTTTTCAAAAGTTTTTGTTAATACAGACTAATTTTTACCAGAGATAAAGCATATCATTTCATAATGATAAAGGGGTCTGTTCATCAAAAGGACATAGTCATTCTAGATAGTTATGTCTGCAGAGCTTTAAATTACATGAAACAAAAACTGGTAGAACTAAAAGGAGAGACATCAATAGATGTATAATTATAGTCAGATTTCAATAACACTGTGTTAATAATTAAACAAGTAGGCAGAAAATTAGCAAAGATATATAGATTTGAATAACACTAATAACCTTCTTGGCCTTTCTCCAGCAAAAATAGAACATACATTCCACTAAAATGTACATTGTATTTATCAAAGAGACTATATTCTTAGCTTTAAAACTAATCTCAATAGAAATAAAAGACGGCAAGTCATATGTAGTATATCCTCCAAGCATAGTATATTTAAGTTAGAAATCAGTAACCGAAAGATTCTTGGAAAATTTCCAGGTACAAAATTTGGAAACTGAAAAGCATACTGTATGTAGCCCATTGGTCAAAGAAAATAAGAAAGAGAAATTTTAAAATACGTTCAACTGTATAAGAAGACGACATAACTGAGTTCGTGAGATGCCACAAAGATGATATTGGAGAGGAACATTTTCGCTCTGAATTCATACATTAGAAAAGAAAGATCTCAGTGACCTCAGCTCTGACCTTAAGAAACTAGACATAGAGCAAATTAAAGTCTACATAAACAGAGGAAAGAAAGTTATAAAGTAGAGAAAAACCAGTGACACTGAAAGCTGGTTCTTAGAGAAGAACAATAAAATAGACAATTTTCTAGCCAGACTAACCAGGATAAAAAGAAGGCACAGATGTGACTGATATCATAAATGAGAAATGTGGCATCACTACATATTCTACAGATACTAAGAGAATAAGGGGATATTATGAAAAACTTTATGCAAGTAAATTACACAACTTAGATGAAATGGACAAATTCCTGGCCATATGCCCTCTCCCAGTTCTTCATTTATTCATTTATTTATTTTAAGTTTTGGCTGCATTGGGTCTTGCTTGCGGCCTGACGGTTTTGTTGCTCTGCTGTCCCGCGGCTTGTGGGATCTTAGTCCCCAGACCAGGAATTGAACCTGCATCCCCTGCATTGGAAGGAAAATTCTTAACCACTGGACCACTGGGAAGTCACCCCAGTTCTTATGTTAAAATGTAACACCCAGTGTGATGGTATATGGAAGTAGGGCTTTGGGAGGTGTTTTGGTCATGTGGATGCAACCCTCATCAGTGGTTTTAGTGTCTTTCTCAAAGTGACTCCAAGAAGACCCTTTGCTCCTTTCCACCCTGAGAGGTTACAGTGAAAAGACAGCCTTCAGTGACCTAGGAAGCCAGCCATTACTAGACACTGAATCTACCAGTGATCTTAAATTTCCCACCTTCAAGAAATAAATTTTTGTTGTTTATAAGTCACCCAACCTATGATATTCTGGTATAGCAGCCTGAATGGATGAAGATTTGATACAAACTGTGAAAGTTTACTCAAGAAGAAATAGGTAACCTGAATTGCCCTACATGTTAAAAGAAATGAATTTATAGTTTACAGTATACTCTTAAAGTAAACTCTAGACCTGGATGATGGAAAAAATTAACAATTCTATACAAATTCTTGAAAACTGAAAGAGAAAGTTTTCTCAAGTCATTCTGTGAGACTATCACATTCAGTTCAGTTCAGTCACTCAGTCGTGTCCAATTCTTTGTGACCCCATGGACTTCAGCTCACCAGGCCTCCCTGTCCATCACCAACTCTTGGAGTTTACCCAAATTCATGTCCATCGAGTCGGTGATGCCATCCAACCATCTCATTCTCTGTTGTCCCCTTCTCCTCTTGCCCTCAATATTTCCCAGCAGCAGGGTCTTTTCAAATGAGTCAGCTCTTTGCATCAGGTGGCCAAATTATTGGAGTTTCAGCTTCAACATCAGTACTGTCACATTACCTTGATATCAAAATCAGTTAAAGACAGTATAAGGTGGGGGGGGGGGAGAACTATAGACTGGTATCCCTCGTTAACAAATGTAAAATTTCAAACGAAATTTTAGCAAGTAGAATCCAATAATACATGAAAAGGGTAATATATAGATGGAGAATAAGCACATGAAAAGGTGGTCAGCATCACCAGTTATTAGAAAGATGCAAATTACATCTATAGCTAAGTATCACTACAGGCATAATAGAATGTAGTCTAAATTAAAAAGACTGACCTTCTAGAGTGTTGGAAACGATGTGGAACTACTGGAACTCTCAAATACTGATGATAGGAATGTAAAATGATATAGTCATTCTAGAAAACTATTTGGCACTTTTTAAGAATTGCATATACCTACCAGGTGATCCATTCATTCCATCTTAAAATTTGACTAAGGTAAATGAAAGCATATGTCTGTTAGGCTTGTACATGGATTTTCATGGTAGCTTTCTTTATATAAATAAAGCTCCAAGCTGAAAATAACCCATATGTTTATTAATGTAGGTGAATGGATAAGCGTCTTGTGGTATATTCAGACATGGAATTGTTAATTGTTTTAGTTGCTAAGTCGTATCCGACTCTTTTCCACCCCACAGACTGCAGCCTGCAGCCTGCCAGAGGAATACTGCTCAGCAGTAAAAAGGAATGAACTGTTGATTTAAACACTAACGTGGACGAATCTCAGAATAATTGCATAAATGCGTGAAAGAAGCCAGACCAAAAAAGAATACACTGTGTAGTTTGATGTATATCAATTCTAGAAACTAATCTATAATAACACAAAGCAGGTCACTCATTGCCTGGGAAGGGAGGGATGATGAAGGGGTACAAGAGTATTTTGGACGTTGATGAATGTATTCTCTATCTTGATTGTGATATTGTTTCATGGGTGTATGCATTTGTGAAAACTTAGCAAATTGTACACTTTAAATATGTACATTTTATTGTATGTAAATTATACCTTAATAAAGTGTTTTGAAGAAGCACATAAAATCCATAGAAATATTTAAGATCTCAGATACTTTATTTTTAGTGTTGCTGAGTTTAAAAATAATAGAAATCTTGACTCAGCATTCATATTCTCTAGATTTCTACCATGTATTACCTGTGTCTTTTAATATGTATTTTATATAATTTTGTCTTCTTTGGTTATTTTTTTAATGCTGTATCTGGTATTTATATATTAAATAGTTAATGACCCCTAATAACCTCAGATATGTAGTTTGACACCACCCTTATGGCAGAAAGTGAAGAGGAACTAAAATGCCTCTTGATGAAAGTGAAAGAGGAGAGCAAAAAAGTTGGCTTAAAGCTCAGCATTCAGAAAACGAAGATCGTGCCATCTGGTCCCATCACTTCATGGGAAATAGATGGGGAAACAGTGGAAACAGTGTCAGACTTTACTTTTCTGGGCTCCAAAATAACTGCAGATGGTGACTGAAGCCATGAAATTAAAAGATGCTTACTCCTTGGAAGAAAAGTTGTGACCAACCTAGATAGTATATTCAAAAGCAGAGACATTACTTTGCCAACAAAGGTCCGCCTAGTCAAGGCTATGGTTTTTCCAGTGGTCATGTATGAATGTGAGAGTTGGACTGTGAAGAAGGCTGAGCGCCGAAGAATTGATGCTTTTCAGCTATGGTGTTGGAGAAGACTCTTGAGAGTCCCTTGGACTGCAAGGAGATCCAACCAGTCCATACTAAAGGAGGTCAGTCCTGGGTGTTCATTGAAAGGACTGATGCTGAAGCTGAAACTCCAGTACTTTGGCCACCTCATGCGAAGAGTTGACTCATTGGAAAAGACTGATGCTGGGAGAGATGAGGGGCAGGAGAAGAAGGGGACGACAGAGGATGAGATGGCTGGATGGCATCACCGACATGGACATGAGTTTGAGTGAACTCCGGGAGTTGGTGATAGACAGGGAGGCCTGGCATGCTGTGGTTCATAGGGTCTCAAAGAGTCAGACACGACTGAGCAACTGAACTGAACTTAAACATACTCACTTTTGACCCTTAAACACTCTTAGTTTACCCAGTGTTTACTCAAAGTTTTTTACCCATAGGGGCATATTCCTGATTGGGTTAAGAGACTGGCTTAATTATTTTTATTGCTTTTTGTTGTTGTTGCTAAGTCCTGTCCAACTCTTTATGACTTCATGGCTCCTCTGTCCATGAGATTTCCCAGGCAAGAACTCTGGAGTAGGTTGCCATTTCCTTTTCCAGGGAATCCTCCCCACGCAGGGATTGAACCCGTGTCTCTTGCATTGCAGGTGGTTCTTTACCACTGAGCCACCAGGGAAGCCCAATTATATTTATTACTAGTATCTTTATTTTTTTTTGTTAGACCTTGAATAATTCGTGATGAACTCAGTTCATTTGTGTAAATGTAAAGTTTAGCTCTAAGAATTCTGTAACTTAGAATGGTTTTTTAAAATAGTGTGCATTTTGTTCGTGTGTGTTTGTGTGCATTTTGTTCATTTGTGTGTGCGTGCATTAGTTCATACATGTGTGTATGCATTTTGCTGAAAGGAAAGCATCACGGCCCACTTCCGATAGTTTGATTATCCTTAACAGGACCTTAGGCATATGATAGAATCATAGTTGTCTTACAAATGAATTTGGGCTGTAAACTTCTACTTTGTAGGAGGTAAAAACTGATTAAATGCTATATAACAAGCTTCTACAGAATGACAACAGTTTGACTGTAAATCCCACTGGGAAGCGGCTGGTCAATTATTGTTAACTCAGGAGTATTTTAATTTAGTGAGTTAGGGTAAGACATTTCATTTAATCGATGTATTTTTTTTTTCTCTTTCTCTCGCTCTCTTCCAGGAAACCTAGTAGCAGCCATGATAGAAAACAAAGGGCCAAGAGTGGTGGACTACTTTGTTGTGGCAGGTCTCACTGATACATCTACTCTTCTGGATCAAGAAATAAATCGTTTAGATACTAAGTCAACTGGACCTAAAGCTCCAATTACAGACATTGCAGTTATTAACAAATCAGCTGGGGAAACAGTACCTGAAGGTTACACCTGTGTTGAAGCCACTCCATCAGGTCTCCAGGCAAACTTGAACTATGGAAGTCTGAAAAGCCCAGAACTGTTTCTCTGTTACAAGAGAGGGAGAGAGAAACCACCCCTTACTGACATTGGGTATGGTGACTTTCTTTTGCTGTAGTGAAGGGAATACAATTTATTTAAGGTGCACAGGAATAGAAATTTTAAAATCCTTGATGGTTCTGTTATTATTTGTTACTTCAAAGTCAAGTGTAGTAAGATATGTACCTCTCTCCATTCTTACTGAATTTCTCTGCATTGTACTGAGTCATTAGATTATTTCCTTTCAAAACAATATTGAAATGAAGGCATTAGAGCCTGAAATGTGATTTCGTTTGTATTTATCAGGTTAAGTTTACTAAACATAAAAGAACAAAAAGCTGTAGTGAAAGTATATTTTTAAGGAGCTAGTTAGGTTATGTGATGAGGGTTTGTGAAGCCCTGAACTCATTTAACAAAAGCAGGCAGCAGCAGCTAGGATTTAGATCATAATTGTGTTGACCCTATAGATCTATTTCCAGAAAGTTGATATCTAACCAATACTAAGTCATCTTAATCCATGACCATGAGATGGCGTTTTATTTATTGTTGTTGTTAATTATTGCTGAGTCATGTCCGATTCTTTGTGAACCCATGAACTGTAGCCTGCTAGGCTTCTCTGTCCCTGCTATTTCCCGGGTATACTAGAGTGGGTTGCCATTTCTTACTCCAGGGGTTCATCCCAGCCCAGGGATTGAACCTGCATTTCCTGCATTACAGGCTCTGTCCCGCTGAGCCATCAGGGAAAGCCCTTTTTATTTATTAGCTCATCTGTAATGTCTTTAAACAGTTCAGTCGAGGAATTTTTAAAGGGAAAATTTTGAGGAGAATTATGAAAAGTAAGTTTTGTGAAAACATCTGAATATTAGATAAAACTTCTAAGAATTGACCTGAGGATGGTTGGGGTAGTGCCTCTCTTTTGTTTCATGTTTCTTATAATAAGCAATAAAAACAACAATTGTTTGATCTATTTACACTTCTTAAATTGTGTTCTGTTAAAAAAATAGTAGTTAAGAGATTTATAATTCCCAAAGTAATACTTTTAGTTTTGGTTTGTAATTAAGTTTTGGGAAACAACAGGGGAGACCAAAAGATATATATCTATTTTGTTATCAAGGAGAAAAAAGTAGTGTTAACCTGACATAAGTTTACATGTCAATTTTTTTTCTTCCCTTCCATACAGAGTTTTATATGATGGGAAAGAAAGGCTTATTCCAGGATGTGAAGTGATCCAAGCCACACCCTATGGTCGCTGTGCCAATGTCAACAATAGTTCAACTACTTCACAAAGAATCTTTATCACTTATCGAAGGGCTCCTTTAATTCGGCCCCAGAATTCTTTGGCTGTGACTGACATCTGTGTTATTGTAACCAGTAAGGGAGAGACCCCTCCCCATACTTTCTGCAAAGTTGATAAAAACTTAAATTGTGGAATGGTAAGAATAAAGTTTCATTTCTGAAATTTCATATGAAAATTAAGAAAAATTTTTTGGATTCCTCTTTATCATTTGGCTTAATATTTACTCTGTTTATATTTTCATGACTTAAAAAAAAGAAATTTTAGCCTTCTAATTTTCATGGTTCATTATAACTTAAAAAATCCTTAGCTATATAATGTTTTAGAATAAGTTCATCCAGAAAATAGATGTTTTAAGTAAGGGATTCTTTTTTCCTTTGATATGTGCTAATACATCTCACTAAGATACAGATTTTACTAGATTTGGGTTTCAGTGTTGTCTTCAAGGACAACTTCAGGGAGACTGGGTTGAGATACTGCTTATATTTATTTAATTATCTTAGATATTGTAGTTTTCATGCTTATTTTAAAAGGGTTGTAGTGAAAAAGAAAAATATAACATATGCATTAGATTTATAGTTTTTTATGACCCTAAAGTTATGTTTATTTTGAGTTGTGTTTATGTTGAGTTATGTTTATTTTGAAAAATATTTTAAATCAAACTGAAAGCCTAAATGATATAGTCAGAGCTGACCGATGCACCCAAGGCTGTTAGTCAAGAACAGTTTGACACTGAAGATAATGACTTCATAGCATCTAGTGGCCCCAGTCTTCCCTAGTTTGGGCTCAGCATCCACTCCATTTTGTGCTATTTCTTTCAAATAGAGGCAGCCTCTGTATGATTACAGAGTTCTAAACTTTTTGAAACAAACCTCACATCAGTTTAATTTTTGTGGCAATGTTTTTTTATTACTCCTTTTCTTATAGTGTTTTCAGTTTCATGCTTTGTTACATTGTATACTATACAGTCCGTTTGATAAACATGTTTTAAATAGACTTCCCTGAAGAAATAATCAAAATCTTTAGAAGACATTCGACAAAATAAATTGATTTTCACTCTTTTATCTTTTTAAAACCTAATTTATATTTTACAGTGGGGTTCCAGTGTGTTTCTGTGTTATAAGAAGTCTGTGCCTGCTTCTAATGCTATAGCATATAAAGCTGGTAAGTAAATTTGAAAAAAAAAAAAAAGGTTTCTATTACTATAGGAATTGTTACACACTAACATTTGGTTAGAAGAGACAGTGTTTGCTCCCTTATACAGTTTGTGGAATTGATCTATTCATAAATTGAGTTAATTATAACTTTAGCATGTAAAGACATAAGTTTTCTTAAATTCATACTACAGGATATATTAATATTACCCCTTACCAACAAAAATACACTGTTAATTGAACAGAAAATTTTATTCCAAACAAGCGTTTGTGGAATAAACATTCGAATTGTTAGTCTACACTAATAGATTTAATAGTTGCGTGGAAAATGCTTACTCTCTGACCTTTTTATATTTTGACAATCAGAAAGGTGTCAAACTGCATCTTTACTTCTTATATATCTCCTTCTCTTATCTCTGTGTGTCTGATTTGAAACCACATGTTACTTGCCATGAGAGGTGGACTTGCTTCCTTTTTCCCTTGTTGCAAAGAATCAGCTATATGGAAGAGAGGAGGGCCTGAGAACCTTTTCTGCCATGAAGTGTTTGAGAAATCTATCGTCACATTCTTACTGCACAGTAAAGTGTCAAGGGCTGTAAAGATTTAAGTGTGACCTCTTCATCCCACTGGTATGGTGGGATAAAAAGTGAAAATACAGGTATGCTTCAGCTGTAAATAGAAGAGATACTGGAATACTTCTTGGTGAAAAGGAGCAGTGTCATTACTTTTTGTCATGCACAATTTTTGGAATAAGGTTTTACTTCAGGGAAGTCAGGCAGATCCATATATGAGAACTCTTAATTGTCCTCATAAAGACATCCATATTAATGAATCAAACCATTTAATTTATAACATGAAAATAAAGGCAGCAACTGACAGTTAAATTTCAATATCACTTTAAAATGTAATACTGTTAATATTGCTGTAGTGTGTTGATTATATGTGATTTCCTTAAAATTTTTTTTGACGTGTGTCACTTAAACTTACAGAATTAACTTATAGAAACAAGTTTTGTGAAACTGTTCAGGCGTTTGATATAAGACATACATATTAGAATAAAGAGTTTTGGAGACTGAATTTGGACTTAAAAATTCAGCTACTGATTTTCAAATGTTTAACCTAGAAGTGTCTGCATATTAGAGATATTAGAGATACCATGTAGCTGTTTTATTCTGAGGAGGCTTTGTTAGGCTTCTCAGAGTGCCCCCTTCCTCCTGCTTTCTTGATCTCTCATACTTTGTACTTAGTCACAAGAGTTTCTATCTCATTTACTTTTCATCTTGCATTCATTTTACACTGCTGCTCTCTCAAAATAAGTTTAGGGGCTAAGATAATTTCTGCTGCCTTAGCAATACTGTCTCTTCCCTGAGTTTATTATTTTTTTTTTTATAGGAGGCTAACTGAAATAGTTGGTAAATTTCCCTGAATGTCTCCTGCATTCTCTAAGACATTGGCAGTATACAGGAAAAATAAATTAATGGTTCTGTTAAATAGAGTTTTAACTAGTACATTTAATACATTTAGTGTTATAGTGAACTCTAAGTCCATGAGTAAAAATAAATGTTAAATTTGTTATTCTCATTTCTGATATGAGAAAAGTTGATCTTGAAATTTCACACATAAATATTTCACATATAAAATTTGCTATTAAAATATCCTATTATGTTCTACATACTAATAACTTTTAAAATAACTATTTAAAAGTTAAAAAAAAAAGTTGTCAAGTTGCCTGGTAGTCCAGTGGTTAGGACTGTGCATTTGCCCTGCGGTGGGCCTGGGTTCATTCCCTGATCCGGGAACTGAGAATCCCACAAGTTGTGCAGTGCAGCCAAAGAGTGAAAAATAAAGAGAAAAAATAAGGAGTCAATGGATAAATAATCATTATCTTCTTTCTCCAAAAGGTTTAATTTTTAGATATCCAGAAGAGGACTATGAGTCGTTTCCACTCTCAGAATGTGTCCCTCTCTTCTGCCTTCCGATGGGAGCTACTATTGAATGTTGGGATCCCCAAAGCAAATACCCACTTCCAGTTTTCTCAACTTTTGTTCTCACAGCTTCTTCTGCTGAAAAGGTATATGTTTTGCTTTTATTAAACCAATTTTGCCCATGTTTTTAATCCACAGACTGTTTAATATGAGATATCTTATTTGAATGTTAGGATCCTATTCAGACACAATACATTTTTAATTTAAATTTTGTACTATAATGCCCAAAGTGAGAAGTCAACATGAAGATTGGAATCAGGATACTAATACCACTCAATTGTTCTTAGGAGCAAATATAAAGTCTCTGGAGAGATACAGCCAAAACCCAGGACTCAAGATGAGATTCTAGTAAAAGATAGAAGACCTAGGTACCATAGGAAGAATCAATAAGATACAGACCTGGATTATACCTGTAAGATATTGAAATGATAGAATGATAATATCAAAGATATTATAAATGGAATATATAGTTGAAATATTCAAGACCTAAGAGAGAAGCTCAACACATCAAAGAAAGAACAGGATATTTTGAAAAATGAGTAGACAGGTTGAAAAAAGAAGTGTCTAGAAATGCAAAATCGGAGAAGGCGATGGCACCCCACTCCGGTACTCTTGCCTGGAAAATCCCATGGATGGAGGAGCCTGGTGGGCTGCAGTCCATGGGATCGCCAAGAGTCGGACACGACTGAGCGACTTCCCTTTCACTTTTCACTTTCATGCATTGGAGAAGGAAATGGCAACCCACTCCAGTGTTCTTGCCTGGAGAACCCCAGGGACGGGGGAGCCTGGTGGGCTGCTGTCTGTGGGGTCACACAGAGTCGGACACGACTGAAGTGACTTAGCAGAAGCAGCAGAAATGCAAAATATGATCCTTAAAACGAAGAATTTAATCAGTGGCTTAAACAGCAGGTCAGTCATGCATGAAGGAAGAATTAATGAAGTGGAAAATAAGTTACCTCCAATGTGGCACAGGAAAACATAAAAGGAGTTTTAAAGTGTAGAGAATAGGATAAAAAAGACCAATAGATACTTAATAATCCAGAAGGAGAGATAAGAAAGAGAAGAGGCAGCATTTTAAGAGCTAGTGGCTGATTGAGAGTTTTCCAGGGTTGATGAAAAATTGAGTTTTCAGGTTAAAGATGTACTCTGAATCTTAAGGAGGAAAAAAAAAATACATATATACAAATACATATATATATATGTAGAACCACTTACTTTCATGTTCTAGTAAAACCATGGAATACCAAAGACAAAAACCATCCAGAAAGGAAAGACATAGCACTAGCCACGAAAGAAAAGGTGAATAATAGGACCTTATCAAAGTTAAGGACACCTGTTTGTTCAAAGGTACCTTTAAGAAGGTGAAAATGGAAAAAAAAGGGTGGAAAAGGAGAAGGTCATGTGATACAATATGTCTTCCACAAGGGTCTTGTATTCAGAATATTTAAAGAACTTCTATGTTGTCAACAGTATAAGAGATAACTCTGTGGCCCAACAGTTATACACCTGAGCATATCCCAGGAGAAATGAGTGTATATATTCTCCAAAGCACATGGATATTTGTAGGTTCCAAAAACTCAAAACATGTATAAATAGTAATAATGACAAAAATAATCATTTAAAATAAAAAAGAAATGGCAAAAAAATTAGGAAATAAAAAGTGAATAAAACTGCAGATCTCGTGGAAATTTAAAAGTTGAAACCTTTCATAGGATATTTGATAGAATACTCAATTTTATTGAAAAGTGTAACTGACAGAGGCTGACTTTCGTGAAGCAAACACAAATGCATCTCTGTCCATGAGCAGCCTTCATGCTTTCAACCACTGTAAGATGGTAGCTAGGGTTAAGTGTCCAGCACAGTGTCTGGAACATAGTAAAATACTCAGTGAATGAAGGCCAATACTGCATTGACTGGATTGTTTACAAGTAAGCTAACTTTCTAGCTTAATAATCATTTATAGTTTATTACTTTGAAAGCAGTAAATAAAAATGAATTTTTAAAGATCTTCAAACAGTTGAGTTACCAAATATACCTTGACTAGTAGAGAACAACAGAGCCTCTTTGAGATACTTTTGTCATATTGCTTGTTAAAAACCCTTGAGATGCCTTTGAAATAATTGTATCCGATAGTGTTGTTTGTATCTGTAAATTAAAGAGTAAATATGATGTAATTCACACAGACATAAATATGACATATATACACATGTATATACATACACACACATATATATATAGTGTTAGAAGATTTATAAAAGTGTCATTTATCTATTCTCAGTTACAAGACTTATAAAAGTATCACTTATCATTTTCAGAACTTTTTCATCACTTGAAACAGAAGCTTCTTCTAATCCTACCGTATGTCCCTCTTTTCTACTATCTGTCTCTACCAGTTTGTCTATTCTAGGTAGCATATCTAAATGGAATCATATAATATTTGTCTTCATGTGTCTAGCTTGTTTCACTTAGCATAATGTTGTCAAGGTTTGTCTATGTTGCAATATTTTTCAGAATTTGATTCCTTGTTAGGGATGAATAATACATAAGAGTATATGACATTATTCAAATCGGTGTATCTTTCCTTTTCCCCTTTGCTTTTTGCTTCCCTTCTTTTCATGAATATGTACAGTCAGCCCACCGTATCTGTGGATACCAAACCTGTGGATCTGGAGGGCTGATTGTACTACTCATACACTTTGTATAAGGAACTTGAGCATTCATGGATCTTGGTATCCTCTGGGGGTTCTGGAGGCAACCACCCTTAAATACTGAAGGACGACTATACCACATTTTGTATATCTGTTCATTTGTTGGTGGACATTTGGGTTGTTTCCATTTTTTTTGGTTATTGTGAATAATGCTGCTATGAACATTGGTGTACAAATATTTGAGTCCCTGCTTTCTATTGTTTTGAGTATATACATAGGTGAATCATGGTAATTGTTTAACTTTTGGAGGAGCTGCCAACTGTTTTCCACCATAGCTGCAACCATTTTATATTCCCATCAGCAGTGCTTGAGTTTTTTTTTTTTTATTTATCTGTCATACGTACTCTAAGCAAATATTTCTTTTGGAATCGAGAAAGAGAGAAATTAAGTTTTAAAAAACACTCAAATTTTACCATGAAATTGTTTTACTCTGTAGGTATATGGAGCTGCAATCCAGTTTTATGAGCCTTACTCTCGAGAACTTCTAACAGAAAAACAGCTTATGCAGCTGGGCCTGTTGACACCTGTGGAGAGAAAAATGGTCTCTAAATCCATCAATTCAAACAAATGCATTTGTTTACTCTCGCACTGGCCTTTTTTTGAAGCTTTTAGAAAATTTCTCATGTTTATCTACAAACTTTCTGTGTCTGGACCACATCCTCTTCCCATTGAGAAGTATGTATAATGATTTGAAGGGTGTCTGATGGAAAAATTGGATGTATATATGTACATTTCATTGTTCACCTAACTTTGCATAGAGTTGAAAGGGAAGGAGAATCACAGTCATCCTACTTTTTACTTGCTCGCTTCTTCACAGAATCCCTGACTTCAAATTTAAAACTGAGGAGTGGTGGTGAGAACAATCACATAAAAGTGTGAGAATTCTTTTGAGAATTCATCTAAGGAAGAAAGATACACGTTGCACTGTGTGTGTTCTTCCTGCTCATTCTCGAATAACCAAGAGAAAAATAGCTGTTGATGCACATATACCCCAACCAATCCAAAAGACCATTTCAAGTTAAAACATCTCTAAACTGATGTAGAAATTAAGGGTGAGGTAGTTGAGACTTCCCTGATGGCTCAGATGGTAAAAGCGTCTGCCTACAATGTGAGAGACCCAGGTTTGATCCCTGGGTTGGGAAGATCCCCTGGAGAAGGAAATGGCAACCCACTCCAGTACTCTTGCCTGGAAAATCCCATGGATGGAGGAGCCTGGTAGGCTACAGTCCACGGGGTCGAAAAGAGTCGGACAGGACTGAGTGACTTCACTTTCACTTCCTTTGATTGATACTAAAGTAAGGTTTTGGTTTTAGTGTTGACTGACCTCTACATGTTTTCCCTTCAATTTGTAATTCTCTTTGTCATGGAAATGTTTTGTGAGCCAGAAAAATAGATGTGGAGTCACTGTCTTTTTAAAGTCACATCTTTTCTGACTTCTAATGGCACACTGACTTTTGTTTATTAAGTTTTAGGTAAGTGGCTTTGTCAAATCCAGAATGATAAATTATATTTAAGATCTGTTAAAATCCATGAAGTATTTTAGAAAAGTAATTGTCTTTATTTCTAAAATTTTTTCTAGGCACATTTCACATTTTATGCAAAACATCCCTTTTCCTTCACCTCAAAGACCAAGAATCCTGGTACAGGTAATAAAAAAAGAATATGTTTGAGGGGAGCGCTGCATGTGTTCACTCCAGTCATTGCAGTGTGGACTCTATGGCCCTTGGGTTTGAGGTGGAGCAAGATGCATCCATTAAGTCCTTGAATTCTTATATTTTGCATGTTTAGCGAATACTCTTTAGTACTGTTTTTTTGAACTTAGGGTATACAGAATTATAATAATTATAATACTTGTTCATGACATCATCATTGATCCATTTGTGGCCTAAATTTATGTAGCTGATTTTAATAACATGAAACCCAGAATTATGTTGAGGGCAAGTTTTTAATATCAGAGTGACTTAGTAAATATTAAATGTGAAATCAGTATGGTTGGAGGGCATAAGTAAAGTTGTCTGTAATAGTGCTCTTCAAACTGTCTTTGTTAAAGGACCAGTTTCTTTTTTATTTCCAGGCGATGGCAGACCTATATAAGCATATAGCTTGTGACATAAACAGTCAGTATAGACTTGAACAGGTCTATACTCTGTCCAAAGACATGAGTTCACTGATAATGTAATTGGATATGAGAGCAATGTCAAATTGCCATAAAAGTTTCTAAATCAGTTTCTCTATATATACTATTTCTTCCTAGACCGATGAACAGTTTGTAGACTGGCACTTTAAGTCTGATCTATAGAGGCAAGCTATTTAAACATTTTTTCTAAGATAATTACCAACCTTATATAGGATAGTCAGGTATTAATCTTGAATGTATTTTAGTTCAGCAAGTGTTAATACATATTAAGTAGTTGCCAAATATAGAGTTAGTACATAAAAGGCTTTTAAAAAGCAGTTACTTTTTAAAAATAGATGTATTTTAATTGACTAACTGAATCAAAATTCATTTGATTTGATCATTTAATTATAAAGAACTATATACTTCTAAGTAAATACAGCTGTTGTTTTATATTTTAGTACATGGTTCCAAAACTGTATCAGTCTGCATATTAAACAGTTTTCCATTTTACCCTTGATATAAATATTTAGGTTTCAAAACTGGCTTTGTTAATTTATCATATTTTTTCTTTTTTTAAGCTGTCAGTCCACGATGCATTAATATTATCACAACCAGTTTCTACACCTTTACCACTAAGGTAATTAATGGTATATAAAATAATAGATTTATTCACTTGGGTCAGAATACTTTAAAATATTTTAAGAGCATAATAGAGCTGTGCTATTTTTACCAACTGAGAATAGCCTTAATGTTTCTAAGTTTGATAGCTGGTTGGATGGCAGAGGTCATTCACCATTTTAAAAATGAAACACTTAAAGAGAGTTGAAAGATCACATGTAGGGAGTATTTCCGTCTTCTTCTCATCTCCCCTCCCCATATCCAGTTTATTACTAAATATTTCAGGTAAACTGACTTTACCTTCTAAACTGTCTTGAATCTATTAGGTTCTCTTCTTCTGCATTGCTAGTCCAGGCTTCGCATGGTCTTTTACCTGAACTGTTTCATTATGAACCTCTTAATTGGCACCTTTTTGCTCTTGTTTTTCAGTTTTTTATTCACACTGCAGTGTGTCTTTTTGAGAATGCTAGTTTAATATTGTTGGAGAATGCAAATATTTTTATTTGGGGCATAATCTCTTACTGTATTCACCCCTTTCTTTCCTATGCTTTAGTCACAATATGTTTATTTCAATTCCTTGAACATGGCAGATGGTTTTTCTTGCCTCAGGAACTTTGCAAATGTTGTCTCCCCACCAACCCCTACCTTCTTTCTTTTGAGCTGCCATCTATGGGGTCGCACAGAGTCGGACACGACTGAAGTGACTTAGCAGCAAACAGCTGTTCTTTAGGAAGATCTTTCCTGATAAATGCCCCTTTGTTTCTGAAGGATGAGTTTGAATCATTCTGTTACACCATCTCGTTAACTTTGCTAGTTTTTAGTGATGAAAACTTAATCAGGCCCTAAATCAGGACTTGAGGTTAATATTATATTCTCAACTTATTAATATTCAGAAAATAATTTAATAAGCAAATCTTAATACCTTTTGGCGAAATAGTTCATAATCTTTTCTCTCCTTTTCTAGTGGAGCTAACTTCAGCACCTTGTTAATGAATCTGGGTCCTGAGAATTGTGCAACACTCCTGCTCTTTGTTTTACTTGAGAGTAAGATTTTGCTGCATTCTCTGAGGCCAGCTGTGTTGACTGGAGTAGCTGAAGCTGTTGTAGCTGTAAGTATAGAATTTTCTTTTTAGTACAGAATTTTTGAGAGAATTTTTACTCTGAAGGGAAATTTCCTTCAATGAAAGCAACTCTGAAATTACCACTGTTTAACATAAATGTAATAGAATGGCAAAGAGATAATATAAAGAAAAAAAGTAATTTGTATTGAGAGAAAATTTCAGTTTCTAATTTTTCATATCTTGGAGTTCTTCAGAGAAGCTATATGTTTACATAAAAATAGAACTTGTGAATGAAGCTTACTGTATTAAATGAGAAGCTTTAGTCAGTTTCAGCTGCCCTAAAATTTTGGGCATGACTAACTTCTCCCGATTTGAACTGTTAATCACTGTGGGCCAGTAACGTACAGGAAAATCTAGGTGATTGTAAAATTGAATAATGTATAGATGCTTTGCTATTGTGAAAAGCATAAATAAAAATATAAGTCCTCTCCTGTTTTAAAACCTCTTGATGGCATCCCATTGCAATTAGAAAGAGGTCTGATCATTAGGGCTTTATAGGTCCATAATGTTGAATTTTGGATGTTTCATTTCTCTATCTTCCATTATTTGTTTAATTTAGAATGGTTGACTCTTCTCTCTTCCCTTCCCCATTTTACTGTCATGCAGGTAAAGATCTAGGTCTCTTTTTCACTCCTATGTCCTCAGCACTTATTATAGTTAAATAGCATGGAGTAAACACTTAGTAAATACTTGTTGAATCGACAAATGGGGTATGTCTCCAAGATCTTAATCTGGTCAAAGAAATGCTGCTAGGACTGAAAACACTAATAACTATTTGAGATGGTTCACGGGGGAGCAAAGATCCTTGTTATATACTAATTATTCCAAACCTCCCAGTTGCATGTGAAAGCAAAAGTAGTTATAACATGAAAATATTTGTTAATAAACTGACTAGTTTTAGAAAGTTCCCACTCAGACATTCCTTCCTATAAAACTTTAGGGATTATCTGCTGCCCTGTCTCTGAATCTTTGTAGTTTAGTCTCTTGCAACATGAACTTGGAAATCTTATTAAAGTGCAAGATTGCTTGAAATTTATGTAACTGATGTTGCTTGCAAGACTATTGATAAATGAGGATTTGATAGTAAGGCAACTTATCATTTAAAGAGAAGAAAATTGAAAAGAATGGCGATAGGATAAATTATGCAAAAGGAGAATAATTTTAATATCAAAGAATATTGAAGAGTTAATGGAGCCCTATAGCAAGAATTGGTGGAACCAGTGAGTATTTTTGTGAAATTGACTGTATTTTTGATTGTGCTGAAAAAGTCAAAGATAAAGATGTTGTATTTTGTTGTTCAGTAGTTTTATTCTGAAATTTCTTACATAGTTGGAGGTGTAACGTACCTTTTGTTGAATGGAAGATAGTCAGTTTTCACTGGAGGAAATCTGGAGTCCTTGCAAGGTCCTTTGCAAGCACTTCTGTCCCTCTGCTCTCTGATCCCCTTTTCAACTTCTCTCCCCTTTGCTCACTCTGCTCCAGCTGTGCTGGCCTGTGCTACCCCTGGAGCATATTAGGCAGTCCTCACACCATACGGTCTTTGCCCTGGCTGTTCCTTTTCTTCAAAGTGCTCTTCTAGATATCCCCTTGACTAAATCCCTTACCACCTTCAAGTTTTAGCCCAGTGTCTTTTTCTTAATGAGGCCTACCCGGTTTGGCCTGTTTAATAATACAGCCTGCTTTCCCTCTTTCTTCTCTACTGTTCTAAACTCTGGGACCTTTCACTTGGCCTGGCTGTTTTTGTTTTCTTTTCCTCATAGCACTTAGCACTCTCTCACATGGCACATAGTCTGTTTATTATGTCTTCTTTTTGTTTTCTCTCTTCCTGCTAGACCGGGTGTTTGAGTCAAATCCTGGCTGCCGTTTGTTTTCCGTGAATACGTTTTACTGGAACATAGGCCGTTTATTTATATATTTCCTCTGTTTTCATACATGAAGGCAGAGTTAATTTGTGACAGATGCATTATGGTTTGCAAGCCATAAAATACTCTGTATATTTTACAGAAAAAGTTTGCTGACTCTTCTGCTGTACTCTAAACTTCATGAGGGCATTGGATCTTTGTTTTATACACTGTTATAGCCCCATCATGTAGAACAGTTTTTGGTACATGTTAAGTGCTCAATTGCCAGAAAGCAAGTAAATGATTGAAGACAAAATTCCAATTCTGTGTAACCATCTGGAATAACTGGCAGAGGTAGTAAATGCTGTAGGTAATTATTTGGGGTGAATAATGATGGGTAAGGTGACAATTGAACTAGACCTTGAAAGATTACAAAGATTTTTATAATAGAGGAAAGATTTTGTCATCAGTGATTAAAATTTTAATATTAGTTGAAGTGGATCATTTTATGTTTATTTGGGCAGTTAGGAAAACTTTTTGTTGAAATTTTTAGTTGACTATTATTATTCCCAAGATAATTGTTTAAATTTTTTGTTTTGTTTAGCTCTTGGTGTTCTTAGTTGAATTTTAATCAGAGGTTATCTTGAAATTTAATAGACGGATGAAATGCATCAGTTAAAAGTCATGAATTTGTTTTATAAAATTTCCATCAATTTTTCCCCTTCTCTCCCTTTCTCCTTAAAATAGGAATGTGGATTTCCTATAGACATGAGAATTAACGTTCAAAGAGCTGTTAGCATTTTAATTGTGCTTATGGTCATTGTCATGCCTAAAGGTTTTAATCACAGTGGTTCATAGGATTAACCTGTAATGTTGTATAGTCATTTATATTTTGGAATGAAGTTTAAAGTGAAAGAAACTAGACTTTAGCTGCTTTTTAACGTCCCTGTCAGTACTGTTAGTTAATTACGTAATTCTCAATGCAATAAAAGTTGGTTAATTTCTTAAAACTTTTTTCCCAGATGATCTTTCCGTTTCAGTGGCAGTGCCCGTATATTCCCCTGTGTCCTCTTTCACTGGCGGCAGTGCTCAGTGCACCTTTACCGTTTATAGTTGGAGTTGACTCAAGGTATTTTGATCTTCATGACCCACCACAAGATGTTGTTTGCATTGACTTGGATACAAACATGTTATATCTGTAAGTTGATTCTTTTTATGTTATCTCCCTTTATATTTTTCTCCACATGTAATTGTAGCTCTTTGAAAGCATACACAAATTGGCTACTTTTAAAAGTTGTTAGTAAGTCTTCAATTCAGTGATTCACAGTCAGGACAGGTAACAGAATCCTGGAATGTTATGTGGTTTGAAAAAGATTCAGTGTGTTCAGTATTATAATAGTTTATATTGGATAACAATGTTAACAGTAGGCAGGAGATGTTTATGTTTATCAGAAGATAATATGGATTCTTAAAAAGAAAAAGGATAAACCCTGCTTTCAGAGCTCAAGAGATATGATATGTAGGTTTAATTCAGAATCCATGTGTAAGTCACAACATAGTGACCTTAGTCACAATATAGGGTAATATTATGCTGTTGCCTTAGTTCAAGATTTGAATTTTACAGGGATTGTAGAGAAATTGATACTAAAAATCAATCACAGTTTGTGTTTACAGAGGTGATAAATTTGTATGGCAGTGGTAACTGAGGGTTCAGAGAGTAGAGTACCACACTTGTAAGAGCAGCGTCATCCATCCAGTTCTAGATGGGTGTTTAGGTGCTCCCTCCACACGCCATTGCCCAACAATAACAACAGCAAAGTGGGAAAGAGCAGTACATAGTGAAAGTTCCCTAGTGTAAATGTCAAATTCCAGATCCTGGAGTGCTTTTATTCTTTCCTGTTTGATATTGGTAGAAAATGAATAGAGGAAGAATTCGGGATGAGACTTCAGTGGTCACAGCAGTAGAACTGGTTGGGGAAATAGGCTTGCATGAACCTGAAGAATAACTTAAGGAAGGAAGAAAACGTTTGATGTACCTTTAAAAATAATTTTGAAATGAATCTACCATTGTATTTCGAAAACTGTAATTGTGGTATTGTTGTAGGTCCATACTATGTTTGTTTATTGAGCTTTCAATACTTTTAAGAATTGAAGTATAGTTGATTTACAATATTACACTATTTTCAGGTGTATAGCATAGTGATATAGTATTTTTATAGCTTATATTCCAATAAAAGTTACTAAAAGCTAATGGCTATAATTCCTTGTGCAATACAGCAGTGGTCCCCAACCTTGGTGGTACCAGGGACCAGTTTCTTGGAAGATAATTTTTCCATGGACTGGGGGTGGGTGGAATGGTTAGGGGATGATTTGAGCAACATTACATTTATTGTACACTTTATTTCTAATCTAATACTGCCATTAAAGTACCTGTCTATGGCCCAGAAGTTGAGGACCCCTGCTATACAGTATATCCTTGTTGCTTATTTATTTTGTATATAGTAGTTTGTGTCTTTTAATCCTATACCCTTATCTTGCCCCTCTCCCCTTTCTTCTCTCTACTGGTAACCGTTAGTTTGTTTTATATAAATGTGAGTGTGTTTTGCTGTGTTCATTTTTTTGTTTGTTTTGTATTTTAGATTCTACATATAAATGATATCACATAGTATTTATCTTTGTCTGACTTATTTTACTAGGCATAATATTCTCTAGACCATCCATGATGCTGCAAATGGCAGATTTTCACTTTTTTTACCAGTCTGTTCAGTTCACTCACTCAGTTGTGTCCGACTCTGCGACCCCATGAACTGCAGCATGCCAGGCTTTCCTGTGCATCACCAACTCCTGGAGCTTGCTTAAACTCATTGTCCATTGAGTCCATGATGCTATTCAACTGTCTCATCTTCTGTCGTCCCCTTCTCCTCCTGCCTTTAATCATTCCCAGCATCAGGGTCTTTTCCAATGAGTCAGTTCTTTGCATCAGTTGGCCAAACTATTAGAGCTTCAGCTTAAGCATCAGTCTGAATATTCAGGACTGATTTCCATTAGGATGGACTGGTTTGGATCTCCTTGCAGTCCAAAGGACTCTCAAGAGTCTTCTCCAACACCACAGTTCAAAAACATCAATTCTTCGGTGCTCAGCTTTCTTTATATTTTCTCACATCCATACATGACTACTGGAAAAACCATAGCTTTGACTAGACGAACCTTTGTTTGTAAAGTAATGTCTCTGCTTTTTAATATGCTGTCTAGGTTGGTTATCACTTTTCTTCCAAGGAGCAAGCGTCTTTTAATTTCATGGCTGCAGTGACCATCTGCAGTGATTTTGGAGACCCCCAAAATAAAGTCTGTTACTGTTTCCATTGTTTCCCCATCTATTTGCCATGAAGTGATGGGACCCGATGCCATGATCTTAGTTTTCTGAATGTTGAGTTTTAAGCCAACTTTTTCACTCGTCTTTCACTTTTATCAAGAGGCTCTTTAGTTCTTTGCTTTCTGCCATAAGGGTGGTGTCATCTGCGTATCTGAGGTTATTGATATTTCTCCTGGCAATCTTGATTCCAGCTTGTGCTTCATCCAGTCCAGCATTTCTCATGATGTACTCTGCATATAAGTTAAATAAGCAGGGACACAATATACAGCCTTGACATACCCCTTACCCTTTTTGGAACCAGTCTGTTAATAATTTTTATTCATTTATCTGTTGATGGACACGGGTTGCTTCCGTGTTTTGGCAGTTGTAAATAGTGCTGCTATGAATAATGGGGTGCATATATCTTTTCAAATTAGTGTTTTCTTTTTTTCTGGACATATACCCAGGAGTGGAATTGCTGGGTCATATGGTAATTCTATTTTTAGTTTTCTGAGGAACCTCCATACTTTTTTCCATAGTGCCACTACCAATTTACATTTCCACCAACAGTATGTGAGTGTTCTCTTTTCTCCACATCATCGCCAACATTTGTTGTTTATCTTCTTATTGATGATAGCCATTCTGACAGATATGAGGTGACATCTCAAAATTGTTTTGACTTTCATTTCTGTAGTAATTAGTGATATTGAGCATCTTTTCATGTGCCTGTTAGCCATCTGTAAGTCTTTGGAAAAATGTCTCTTGAGTTCTTTCTGCCCAATTTTTTTATTGTATTGTTTGCTTTTTTGATAATAAGATGTATGAGCTGATAGTGAGTTGTATTGTTTGCTTTTTTGATACTGAGTTTTAGGAGATGTTTTGGGTGTTAATTCCTTGTTGGTCACTTTTGGGTGTTAATTCCTTGTTGGTCAAGTCATTTGCAGGTATTTTCTTCTGTTCCATAGGTTATCATTTTGATTTGTTGATGATTTCCTTTGCTGTTCAAAAGCTTTTAAGTTTAATTAGTTCTCATTTGTTTATTTTTGCATTTATTTGGCCTTAGGGGAGTGATCCAAAAGATACTGCTATGACTTATGTCAAAGAGTGTCTTGCCTTTGTTCTCTTTGTCTTAGAGTTTTATGGTTTCAGGTCATATGTTTAGGCCTTTAATCCATTTTGAATTTGTTTGGATATTTGGTGTGAGGGAATGTTCTAATCTCATTTGTTTTACCTGTAGCCCTCCAGTTTTCCCAGCACCAATTGTTGAAAAAACTGTCTTTTCTTCATTGTAAATCTTGCTTCCTTTATCATAGATTAATAGATTGTAGGTGCATGGGTTTATTTCTGGGCTTGCTGTGTAGTTCAGTTGATGTATGTGTCTGGTGTTTTGCCAGACATAAAATGTGCTGTTGCTGTGTTTTGTTTTGTTTTTTGCTGTTGCTGTTTTGATCACTGTAACTTTGTAGTACAGTGAAAATCGGGGATGTGATGCTTTCAGCTTTGTTCTTTCTCCTCAGGATTGCTTTGGTAATTTGAGGTTTTTTGTGGTGGTTTATGAATTTTAGGATTAGTTGTTCTATTTCTGTGAAGAATGTCATGAGTATTTTGATAGGGGTTGTATTAAATCTGTAGATTACTTTGAGTAATATGACTATTTTAGTGATATTAATTTTTGCAGTTCAAGAAGAGCAAGGGATATCTTTCCATTTCTTTGTGTCATCTCCACTTTCCTTCCATGACTTTTCAGAGTGTAGGTCTTTCATATTCTTGGTTAAGTTTATTTCTGGATATTTTATTCTTTTTGATACAGCTTTAAGTGGAATTTATTTAAAAAACTTTCTGGTAATTCATTATTGCTGTATAGAAAGCAACAGATTTCTGTCTATTAATCTTGTATACTGCAAACTTGCTGAATTCATTTATTAGTTCTAGTAGTTTTTGTGTGGAGACTTTAGGATTTTCTTCAAAAAATTGTTTTTTAATTGAAGTGTTGTTGACTTACAGTGTTGTGCCAGTTTCTGCTGTACAATGTAATGACTCAGTGATACACATACATACATTCTTTTTTAATACTCTTTTCTGCTATGGTATATCACAGGATACTGAATACAGTTCCCTGTGCTGTACATTAGGGTTTGTTTATCCATTCTGAATGTAATAGTTTGCATCGTCCATCCCCAAACTCCCAGTCCATCTGTCTCCCTCCCCTGTTCCCCTTTGTCCACCACCAGTCTATTCTCTGTGTCTGTGAATCTCTTCCTGTTTTATAGGTAAGTTCATCTGTGTTGTACTTCTAGGGTTTTCTATATAAAGTATCATGTCATCTATAAAGAGTAACAGTTTGACATCTTCCCTTCCAATTTGGATGCTTAATTTAACAGGAAGGATGTCAGCTTTTCACCATTGAATATGATGTTAGCTGTGAATTGTCATATATGGCCTTTATTATGTTGAGATTTGTTCCCTCTGTAGCCACTTTATTGAGAGTTTTTATGATGGTGGTTGAATTTTTTCAGTTGCTTTTACAATGTCGGTTGAGATGATCGTGTGGTTTTCCTCTTTCTTTTTGTTACTGTGGTGTGTCACGTTGATTGATTTCTTTATATTTAACCATCCTTGTGTTGCTAGAGTAAGTCCAACTTGATTGTGGTGTATGATCCTTTTTATATATTGTTGGATTAGATTAGCTAATATTTTGATGAGAATTTTCGCAATTATATTCAAAGATATTGGCCTGTAATTGTCTTTTTTGTAGTGCCTTTGTCTGGATTTGATAACAGAGTATTGGTGGCCTTGTGATGAATTTGGGAGTGTTTCATCCTCTTTAATAATTTGAAGTACTCTTAGAAAGAGAAGTTTCGTAGAATTTCCCCAAGGAACTGCCTGGTCCTGGACTTTGTTTTCTGGAAATTTTTTAAAATTGCAAATTCAATTTTAGTACTAGTGATTGGTCTGTTCAAAATGTCTTTTTCTTTTGCTGCCTTTAGAATTTGCTGTTTACCTTTAACTTCTGCCATTTTAAGTATGGTTATCTCTTGCTGTGGGTCTGTTTGGGTTCATCTTGTTTGGGATCCTCTGTGCTTCCTTTATCTGGATATGTTTCTTTTCTCAGGTTTGGGGAGTTTTTAGCTATAATCTCCTTAAATACAATTTTGATCCCCTTTTCTGTTTTCTGGTACCCCTCCCTATAAGGTGAATTTTGGTACATTTAATGTTATTCTTGAGAGCTCTTAAACTGTTTCCATTTTGAAAATTTTGTTTTTCTTTTACCTCTTGTTAGTCCCAGCAGTTCTCCAAACAGGCTTGTCTCCCTTGCGTAGGATTCCTGGACTGCGGTGCCCAGCATTTGGCTCTCGCTGCTCCCTCCTCTGGGTGGGTGTCCACTTTATAATCTTCTCTTTCCTCTGAGTCCCCTCCATGGACACAGGTCCGAACTCACATCACTTTTATTTCCTTCCATGTGTATCTGTCTTATCGCCTTGGTGGTACAGTAGCTCACCGGTCAGTTTTCAGTTAGTTTTTCATGAGGATTGCTCCGCGTGTCAGTGTGTCTTCTGGTGTGTGGATGGGAGGAAGTGAGCGCCATATCCTCTTAGTCCACCTTCTTGATCGATCTCTACTGTGGACATTTAGATTTACCTATTGCCTGGAAACAATGAGCTACTTGGCAAGCACTAAATATTTCTCATAGTACACATTTTGTTATTTTTTAGTAACTATCCCTGAAAAAGTTACTTCAAGGTTGGATATATTGTGGTGCTTTGGAAATTATTTTGAAGTTGTAGCTCAAAGATTTACCCCATTTTATTTGCTATTCTGAATAAAATAATACAGAGATTGTTAATTTTGCCGAGGTTTAAATAACTTCTATATAATTTCTATAGATCAAAACACTATTTCTAAAATAGTTTTGAATGTTTAATTATACAATTATGAAATGTTCTAGGTACCAAAGAATTATGGAGAATAATGTAAATAATTTGCATGAATCTTCCACTAAGAGTCCAGATTCCACCAATATACACTATATTTATACTAGTATAAATGATATTTTGTTCTGCATGCTTTCAAAGTTTTTACGTTTGTACAGTTTTCTGATTTGCTGTTTTCGTTAGCATTTTCTATGAGCATTTCTATGTTGATACATGTAGCTCTACTTTGTTTTCAATATTTACCAGTGTTGATGGCTATTTAGATTGCAGTTAAATTTTAAAGTATGGCCAGAGCCTCTCTGATCATTATTATGCATATTTCTTTGAATTTATGGTTAATATACTCAAAAATATCCCTGAAATATATACCTAAAAATTTAAGATTCTAGCATTGATGTTCATAAGTGATATTGGCCTGATATATAGCATTAGCTCCAGCTCATGGTTGGCACATAGTGCTTTCATCTTTGTAGAGTTTGTTACTATTTGTAACGTACAGACTGTATGTTACTGACTCTGATATTTGTTGAGATTTGCTTCTAATAGGTACTTTTAAGTCTCAAGTCAGTTAAGTTTAACACTTATTATAATTCTAAAATGTAACTTTGAAACAATATTTGTGTTGTGTTCATGACTCCAGTTAATGAAAGTCTGTGTTGGAGGGTTGGAATGAGATGACCAAATTTGGCTGAGGTTGATTGAAATGAAAAGAGAACTTCTTGGAAATCACTTAAGAATTTAAGTGGTCATTTAAGATCGCAGATTCTTAAATTGTAACGTCAGTATAAATATCCTTTCCGTTTTCTTTTTTAGTTTGACATAAGAATTTTGTTTAAGTAAAGACAGATTATAGCAGACTTTATTAATTATGTTGTTGTTTAATAGATCAGATGAAAAGAAGAACATGAACTGGAAGCAGCTTCCCAAAAAGCCATGCAAAAATCTGATTAGCACCTTGAAGAAATTGTATCCCCAGCTATTCTCAGGTAAATGTGAGGAAAAAAGAAGGAATTTTTTTTTTAACTTTTCATATTATATTGGAGTATAGCTGATTAACAATACTGTGACAGTTTCAGGTGAACAGCAGAGGGACTCAGCCATACATATACATGTATCATTCTCCCCCAAATTCTCTTTCCATTCAGGCTGCCACATAACTTTGAGCAGATTTCCCTGTGCTATACAATAGGTCCTTGTTCGTTATCCATTTTAAATATAGTAGTGTGTACATGTCGATCCCAAACTCCCTAACTATAAGAAGGGATATTTTTAATGAAAGAATGTATATTAAAAAATTCTTTTTAAATTGAAATGTAGTTTTGCTGTGTTTAATGGGAGTCTCATTGCAAAACAAATTCCAGTAGTGAGAAATTACTGTTGTGGTTCCTGGTGTCTGAGCGTGCTTTCTGTGCCTTCCTGTGAGCCTCTGACAGTGATCCCTTCACATTAATGTGGAGAGGATTTTCAAGAAACCATGGGCTTTATTTTGACAGTTCCCTTTATTTTTGAGTTATTATATATGTATAACATTATGTATTAATGTCATTCATTTCTCTTTCTTCATTTGTCAGTTCACCGAAAAACTCAAGAAGGTTCAGCAATTGAGATGACTCCAATTGAAGCAGATTTCTCTTGGCAAAAGAAGATGACACAACTTGAGATGGAAATTCAAGAGGCATTTTTGCGCTTTATGGCATCGATTTTAAAGGGCTACAGAACATATCTCAGACCGATCACAGAAGCTCCTTCAAATAAAGCTACAGCTGCTGATTCATTGTTTGACCGACAGGGTGAGTAGCATTGAAAATATAAATACTTTTTATTGAAATGAAAAAATTTTCTATTTGGTAGTACTACCAAGAAATATTTACTGTATAAGTTCTTAGAAGTTTTATATTAAAATATGGTGATCTTCTGTGTATTTGTAATCTAGTTCTATGAATAGAATTTCTTTTAACTTTTATATCTAATTTTTTTTCCTGAGAAATTTGAAATTGGAGGTGTTTAATTATGAAATGTCAAAGATGTTGCTTGTATTTATAGTAGTCTGTGATCAGTTATCTCAGTAGAATGAAGCTGGTCATTTGCTTTTAGGTGTTTTCTCAGCTTTGTAAAATTTTTGACCTTATACATTCTTGGCTTTACAGTATTCTCTAACAAATAGTTTTTGGAATAAAGCCACCAGTGTTAAAAATTTTTTGAAAAGTACAGCCTTGTTCCAGAGGAAAATACCATACTCATTCTCTTTAGTATTTGTAGTTATAGGAAATTACAAAGATTTGTGTTGATATTCAGCAGTTCTTATGTATATAGTGGAAAACTTACAAATACATCAGTATTCATAATGATAATTATTTTACATATCTATATTTTGGCCCTGCAGTTATTATTTTTTTAATCTGTATTTTCCCAATAATCCTTTTATCTTTTCTTATTTCTGGTTTAGGATGACTTATTTCTCAAATATTTAGTTACCACTTACTAAGTTCAATTAGTTATTATTTAGGGATATAGAGGAGTACAAAATCTATCTCTTTGGGATACCCAATGGAAAATAATTTAACATGTTTTAAGAAATAGAACAAATACTCCAGAAAAAGATTTTACATAATCATTCAGTGAGAAGGCATAAACATTCAGAAAAAGGAAACATTCTTAAAGATACTCATCATAAAGTCTTTGGAAGACTTCATGGAAAGAAGAGCATGACTTTAAAGAATGGATATAATTGCTATGATCAACCTAGACAGCATATTAAAAAGCAGAGACGTTACTTTACCAGCAAAGGTCCGTCTAGTCAAAGTTACGGTTTTTCCAGTGGTCATGTATGGATGTGAGAGTTGGACTGTGAAGAAAGCTGAGTGCCGAAGAATTGATGCTTTTGATCTGTGCTACTGGAGAAGACTCTTGTGCGTCCCTTGGACTGCAAGGAGATCCAACCAGTCCATCCTAAAGGAGACCAATCCTGGGTGTTCATTGGAAGGAATGATGCTAAGGCTGAAACTCCAATACTTTGGCCACCTCATGCGAAGAGTTGACTCATTGGAAAAGACCCTGATACTGGGATGGATTGGGGGCAGGAGGAGAAGGGGACGACAGAGGATGAGATGGCTGGATGGCATCACCGACGCGACGCACATGAGTTTGGGTGAACTCTGGGAGTTGGTAATGGACAGGGAGGCCTGGCATGCTGTGACTCATGGGGTCACAAAGAGTCAGACATGATTGAGCAACTGAACTGAACTGAGCTGAACCATTTTTAGTACTCCTAAGATTGATCCATGGGTTCAGGTGTTATCAGACTCATTTATTCATTATAATTTCCCCATCAGCCTTTCATTTAATTATATTAGTAGACTTTGCTGATCATTGCCTAGATCCATTAGAAGAAAAGACTTCTTATTACTGCTTGGAAAGAATTATTTATTTCTGTTTTATTGGAGCTTTTCTCAACTAAGTAGTATTTCAAGGTGATCTAGTAAGGACAACAGCATGTACAGTGCCCTGAAGCATAACAGAAAGGCTGGAGGAAAAACTGACCTTCAAAGGCATACTTGAAATGGTGGATGAAAGCCAGATCATGTTGGCTCTTTTAGGAACAATGAAGGATTTCAGTGTTTATTCTAAGAGTAATCGAAAGTCAGTGAGGGATATTTAAGTAGGTAATAGGATCAGGTTTATGTTTGTAAAACAGACAGACAAAAAAACCTCTTCGACTTCTCTGCAGAGATTCAATTGGAGGCACCCAAAGTATGGCTCTACTTATTAGTTGATTAGTGCATTGGTTCAAATGAAGTGACCTGGATTATTTGATAGCATGAATGGAAAAGTGATTTTTAGGATGTAAATTGGATAGAGCTTGGTAATTGAATATGGGATGTATGAGGGAGATGTCAAGAACAACTTGGAGCTTCATGTCTTTAACAACCAAGTGGATGGTTTATTGTTTATTTAAGTGCCCTTTATTGAGAAGAAAAATGGCAGAAAGGGAAAGGATCTACTTATTTGTTAAGGAATAGTTTTTCATTTTATTTATTTTATTGACGTATAATTGATGTGCAGCATTTATATGTTACAGGTGTACAACACAGCCTACTAATTCACAATACTTGCAGGCTATACTCTGTTTATGGGGGCTTCCCAGGTGGCACTAGTGGTAAAGAACCCACCTGCTAGTGCAGGAGATGTGAGAGATGCAGGTTCAGTCCCTGGGTTGGGAGGATTCCCTGGAGGAGGGGATAGCAACCCACTCCAGCTTCTTGGTTAGAGAATCCTGTGGACAGAGGAGCTTGGCAGGCAGTAGAGTAGCACAGAGTTGGACATGATTGAAGCAACTTAGCGCGCACACACGCCCTCCATTTATAGCTGTTATAAAATACTGACTATATTCCCTGTGCTGTGTGTCCTCACAGCCTATTTATCTTATGCATGATAGTTTGTACTTCTTAATCCCCTACCCCTATCTAACCTCTCCCTGCTTCCCTCTCCCCAATGGTAGCCACTAGTTTGTTTTCTATATCTGTGAATCTGTTCTTTTTCTTTATATTTACTAATTTGTTTTATTTTTTAGATTCCATATATAAGTGATAATATAGAGTATTTTTCTGTGTTTGACTTGTTTCACTAAGAATTAAACTCATCTGTGTTGTTGAAAATGGCAGAATTTCATTCTTCTTTATGAATGAGTAATAGTCCATTGTGTGTGTGTGTGTGTGTGTGTGTATCACAGCTTCTTTATCCATCCATCTGTTGACTAGTTAGGTTACTTCCTTGCCTTGACTATTATAAATAGTGCAGCTATGAATATTGGGGTGCATATATCTTTGTGAATTTGTGGTTTTGTTTTTTCTGGATATGTATCCTGGAGTGCAGAATTGCTGGATCATATGGTAATTCTATTTTTAGTTTTCTGAGGAACCTCCATACTGTTTTCCACAGCGGTGCCATCAATTTACATTTCCACCGACAGTGTATGAGGGTTCGCTTTTCTCCACCTCCTCGCTAACATTTGTTATTTTTGTCCTTTTTGATGATAGCCATTCTGAAAGGTGTGAGATGATGTCTCATTGTGGTTTTGATTTGCATTTCTTTAATGATTAATGATATTGAGCATCTTTTTATGTTCTTATTGGCCCTCTGAATGTCCTCTTTGAAAAAATGTTTGAGGAAAGATTTTTTAAATGAGAGAGACTTGAGTATACTGGTTACTAGCTAATAGAATCTTCCAGAGAACACTGAAAGAGCTGTATCCCAGGCTCATGGTGGGCTTGGTCTTAAATAGGAGGGGAGGGTCATACTTACTATAAAACATGGTAAGGAATAAACGAAAGCAGAAAGAGTAATAGATTTTATAGTGAGATAATATAGTTCTGATATGCACATGACACCACCGTTATGGCAGAAAGTGAAGAGAAACTAAAAAGCCTCTTGATGAAAGTGAAAAAGTTGGCTTAAAGCTCAACATTCAGGAAACGAAGATCATGGCATCCAGTCCCATCACTTCATGGGAAATAGATGGGGAAACAGTGGAAACAATGTCAGACTTTATTTTTTGGGGCTCCAAAATCACTGCAGATGGTAATTGTAGCCATGAAATTAAAAGACGCTTACTCCTTGGAAGAAGAGTTATGACCAACCTAGATAGCATATTGAAAAGCAGAGACATTACTTTGCTGACTAAGGTCCGTCTAGTCAAGGCTGTGGTTTTTCGTGTGGTCATGTATGGATGTGAGAGTTGGACTGTGAAGAAAGCTGAGCACCGAAGAATTGCTGCTTTTGAACTGTGGTGTTGGAGAAGTCCCTTGGACTGCAAGGAGATCCAGCCAGTCCATTCTGAAGGAGATCAGCCCTGGGATTTCTTTGGAGGGAATGATGCTGAAGCTGAAACTCTAGTACTTTGGCCACCTCATGCAAAAAGTTGACTCATTGGAAAAGGCTCTGATGCTGGGAGGGATTGGGAGCAGGAGGAGAAGGGGACGACAGAGGATGAGATGGCTGGATGGCATCACTGACTTGATGGACATGAGTCTAAGTGAACTCCGGGAGATGGTGATGGACAGGGAGGCCTGGCGTGCTGCTATTCATGGGGTCGCAAAGAGTTGGACACGACTGAGCAACTGAACTGAACTGAACTGAATGTTCTCAGTTAATGATTTTCATTTTCTCTGCAAGTTATCACCATTCAGGGATGAGGGGGAGAACATGGAGGGAGAACATTTAAACACTGAAAATAACTGTGAAAACACGAGTAAAGGAAAGTTCAGACTCCAGAAGTATAGTGTGATTACTGGTCAGGGATAAAGGTGTAAGTTAAGTGGTTTTAATTCACCTAGTTACATAACTCCACCCCCTACCCACCCAACTAGCGCTCAGCCACACGGGTGCAGATCCAGAGAAAGCAGACAATGTATTGCTCCAGAGCTAGGTTATACTAGGTGAGTTTGACAAAGAAGACAAAAGGGCATAAAAATTGAGAGTGTTGACAAAATAATTAAAATGGACATGGAATCAATGTTAGCTAAAGACGTGAAAATAGGACGGTGTATGTAGAATGTAAAAGGGTGAATGGATTGCAGATTGTCCCTCACAAAAGGCTTGGTAGGAAGAATTTAAGCATACCAGATAGACAGGAGTAACAGAGAGTAATTTGTAAATTAGAGATTTGTGAGGCAAAGCTGTTTATAGTGCTACGAGGAAAAGTCCAGGGAGTATGAAACTATGTATAGAAGTTGGTGATTGAGGTGGAGTTGGGAGAAGGCAGTGGCACCCCACTCCAGTACTCTTGCCTGGAGAATCCCATGGACCGAGGAGCCTGGTGGGCTGCAGTCCATGGGGTCGCTGGGAGTCAGATGCGACTTCACTTTCGCTTTCACTTTTATGCATTGGAGAAGGAAGTGGCAACCCACTCCAGTGTTCTTGCCTGGAGAATCCCAGGGACGGGGGAGCCTGGTGGGCTGCCATCTATGGGGTCGCACAGAGTCGGGCACGACCGAAGCGACTTAGCAGCAGCAGCAGCAGCAGACCATAGACTGTTGAAAGTTAGGGAATTAAAAACTCTGAAATGTTGAATGGTTGGTGTTTATGGGTGTTGAAGAATGATGATGGGAGGAGTTGGAGAGAAGACTTTGAATTAGGTGCCCTGCTCTTCAGTGGATGAAGGAAAGAGTGTTTCTAAAGTCAATAGCTGTCTACAGTTAGTTGAGGAATGGATAAAATAAGAGCCAGAAGAGCAGAAGTGTTTATAAGATGATACAGAAGTAATTGTCTGGTAGCATTGCCGAGAAAAGATTTGACCCTTTCTGCTTGAGAGTATGTAGAGTATCAGAAATTTTCTACTTGAAATCTGTAGGGCTAGAGACTCCTTTTAGGAGATTCAGATTTCAGTGCAAAGGTTAATTGTGTAAGTTAAGAGTTTTCATGGTTGAATTAGGCATAAGGGACTATTGTCCTTTTATATATGTCTGTATATAAAGATAAAATAATATATATAAAACTTTAAAAATAATACATCTAGTTCTGCTTTGAAATCTGAATTTGATTCTAATTTTTTTTTTTTCAGGATTTTTAAAAAGTCGAGATCGTGCCTATACAAAATTCTACACCCTTTTATCCAAAACACAGATTTTTATTCGTTTCATTGAAGAATGTAGTTTTGTAAGTGATAAAGATACTGGATTGGCCTTTTTTGATGACTGCATAGAAAAGGTAAAAGTTTGTCCTGTAAATCAATATTAAAGAAAAGCTTTAATAATTTGTTTATCTTTATAATCATTATTGTTTTATTAGCCCAAATGATCTGAGGAAAGCATTAAAGTTCTGGTGTGTGTGTGTGTGTTTGTTCACACAAGTACACATGCAAATTTTCAGTGCTACACTTAATGTAAGAATTGTTTTCCTTTGTGGTGTCTAATACTACCAAACAGCTAATTTTTCTCTTTGAATCTCACTTTCGTTTTGTATCAAGTACTAAGAACATCACTGAAACTCCTGAATCTTTTTTTTTTTAACATGACATCTGCCTGCAATGTGGAGACCCGGGTTCGATTCCTGGGTCAGGAAGATCCCCTGGAGAAGGAAATGGCAATCCACTCCAGCACTCTTGCCTGGAAAATCCCATGGATGGAGGAGCCTGATAGGCTACAGTCCATGGGGTTGGAAAGAGTCGGACACGACTGAGCGACTTCACTTTCACTTTCAAGATAAGATTTAGTAGTTTATTAAAAAAAGTTTAGTTTGGGGAATTCCCTGGTGGTCCAGTGATTAGGACACCTCGCTTTCATTGCCAAGGGCCCAGGTTCAGTCAGTATTCAGGGAACTAAAATTCCAGAAGCCACACAGGGCAGCTATAAAGAAACCCCCAAAAAACACCCCCCCCCCCAAAACCAACCCCCCCCCCAGGATTGTGGGTAAAATCCTGTGGGTTTTTTTTTGTTAGTTTGTTTTAGTGTCTTTCCAGATACTTTTGCTTTTATATTTCTTTTGTCCTGATGGAAACTATTTGGAAATATGTTAAGGCTCTACTCACTCATAAAAAGTGACTTTTAAAAATTTATTTATTTTTGCCTGTGATGAAGGGCAGCATGAGGCATTCATGCTGCATGCAGGCTTTTTCTGGTTGCTGAGTGCAGGAGCCACTCTGTAGTTGCCATGCAAGGGCTTGTGTTTGCAGTGGCTTCTTGTGTTGCGGAGTATGGACTCTAGGGTGCGAGGGGCTTAGTACTTACAGTACTCAGGCTCAGTAGTTGTAGTGCATGGGCTTAGTTGCCCTGTGGCATGTGGAACCTTCCCAGACCAGTGATCAAACCCGTGTTCTGTGCATTGACAGGCAGATTCTTAACCACTGGACCACCATGGTAGTCCTATGTTGATTTCTGACAGTGACAACTCACGTATTTTTTCTCATTTTTCGTAGAGCTCTTATTTTTGCTAGGTGGGTTGTAGGACTTACTGTTTATACAAACTGTATTTATAAAATTAGAGATTGTATCAAAAAAAGGTAGAATATTATGACATTGTAATTTTATTTTATTTTAATTCTATTGTTTATTCTTTTTGTAATTTTATAGGCTCCTAATGATTTGTGTATCTTAGAAGACTTGCAAAATTTTCTCCCATTACATCAGTGTGATCTGAAACTCTAGGAATATGATTTAAGCTTTTTAACATTTTTGTTTACTTAAATATTGATAGTCCAATAGCATTCAGTTAGAGAAGCTTGCATGTTGTCAGTCACCACTCTAGTATGCTTGTCTGGAAAATTCCGTGGACTGAAGAGCCTGCAGACTACAGTCTATGAGGTCGCAAAGAGTTGGACATGACTGAGCAACTAAGCTCAATCAGTAATGCAGAAGTTTGTTAATAATGAAATTTTTGGTTCGAGAAGTCAGGTTCTTGTGATTGCCTGTCTTTTCCTTCTAAAGAGGGATATATGAACAAACTAGTCAAAAGAAAAATATTATACAAGTATGGGGTCTACCAAATACATTGTGAAGTGTTTCATATCTGTCTGGTATTAAAAAAGAATAGTTTTTAAAATTAGAATTTCAGGTAGTCTCTATTAAATTCACAGTAGACATTTTCACTGAGAATTCTTTTTTTTCCTAGTTGTTTCCTGATAAAGGCACAGAGAAAACAGATAAGGTATATTTTTTTCTTAAATACAAGTCTCAACATTTTAGAATCAGGTCTTGCTGATATGCAGATTAATTGAAGAAAATAATTGTTTTTAGGTTGACTTTGATTCGGCAGAAGATACCAAATTGATAGAGCTAGATGATTCACAGAAAAGTGAGCACACGGTATTCATAATGCCACCTGAGCCGCCTCCTGATGATGGAAAGGATCTGTCACCCAAGTACAGGTACCAGGAATGGTTCTCAAGTTGTTTGGGTACAATTTAATAGTTTGATTGTTTGCAACTATTAGTAGATATGTATATTGTAAAGGTCATTTTCAAAATGTATTCTGTGAACTGGTGGAGATGAATATTCTATGGAGATACCACCAGGGATTGTAATTTAAGAACCCGACTGCCCTGTTTGAAGGGAAGCCAGATGCTGATCACTATTAACCTAAACATTTACCACATTTTAATCTTTAAAATTTTCACTTCTGAAGAAGAAAAATATTTGTGAGGATCCCCTCCTTTTGGGGTGTTTTGTTGTCAGTGAAAAAGTGTGAAATTCTTACGCATTAGTAAGCTATCACTTAAAAGTAGAGGGCCAGGAATCACTCTTTATTAAAATAAACTTAGAGAATTTGGATGGGAATCTTTTAAGAAATTAAAAATTTTGTTTATTATTATGATCATGGTAATACTTTAATACATTCAGAAAACCACACAAAAATAATTCATACGTCATTTTAGCACTAATACTTAATGTCTGTTAACAATTGTATGTATATATTTTTGTCTTTTTTGTACATATGTTTGAACTTACTTAAAACAAATATTAGTTCATCTTGCACATATTTGTTGTTATGTGTGTTTACCTTTAATGGTCTGAACATTTTTCCATGCAAATGAATGTTTTTGTGCCATGTCATTTTGAATAACTACATTGCATGCAATTAAACTAGTTTCCTATGGAATTTATTTGTAGTTTTCTACTGTCTATATCTTTGTGTGTACACACAGTTATTTTCTTCGGCTATATTCATAAAAGAATTTCTAGGGCAATGGGAATATAAAAGAACTGTTTCTAAAAATAAAATTAATATATAATCTCACTAGGACTCCATAAGAATGAAGACTGTATGCCTGAGATTGAGTGATTTAAATAAGTGCTCTTTTGATTGCATGTCAATTATAGAAAGAGAGCTCTTTTTTTACTTTGACTTTAATCACTATATATTGGAATACAGGGAAGTATATCAAATAGGAAAGGTAATATATTTCAGAAGAAAAATTGGCCAGTGGAAATAAGTTAGGCCATTTCTGAGAAGAAAACCCAATAGTCAATGATATGAAAGTGTGTTAAGCTTTTCTAGTATTTAAGGAAATGCAGATCAAATGATGAGTAGAAGCATTTTTATTCTATCAGCTTGAGGATATGAGTATAACCTTTCTGGAAATAATTTGACAGTGATTATAATAATTTTTATTTTTTTGATAGACATTTACCATAGAAAACTCTTATAGGGTCTTATTCTAAGAAATTAAGCAAAATATTCACAAAGATAAATGTACAAAGTTGAGAAATAACCTACAAATGTCCAAACAGTAAAGAATTTGTTAAATTATGGCACATCCCTAATATAAAAATATTATGGCATTTTTCCTTTTATATGAATACAAGGTACTTTTGTAAAGAAAAACAAAATTACAAAGTATATATACTAAATGTTTTAATATAAATTATCATTGAATACATGTGTTCCATTGAAAGAGTTATTCTTCAGTCAAAATATCAGGGTTTTCTATGTTGTAGGCATTGGTTGAAAATAACATATAGGATGGGGAGGAGCCAAAGTTTCCATGTAGATAGTCTATCTTATAATTACATCATCTTACATATTTGAAAAAGAAATGTGTATACAAGGATTTTGGAGAATAATGTTGGTTACATTTGAGGTTTAGAAATATTCACCTAAATTCTGAAATAATATGAAGAGTTAATGTATTTTAAATCAGCAGTTCTATTTTTGCTTTTTATTTTAGTTACAAATACTTTCCAAGACTGGACCTTAAGCTTTTTGACAGACCACAGGAGTTGAAACTTTGTTTTAGTAGACACCCTACTGGGAGTAGCATTACAAACAGTCCAGCTCTCATGGCTAAGAGAACTAAACAGGTCAGATATTCTTTATCTAATTTAAAATGTAAACTATGTATATGTGATATGTAGCTCATAGTTTAGACTTATCACCCACAGGAATTATTTGAAGATCCACTATGGTTGTTAATTAAAATTGATTTCTTGCAACCCTACTTATAATTTGAGGGTGAAGGTTTTGAATGCTTATGTTTATGTTCTAAGAGAAGCTTGGGAACTAAATACAGTTTAGAAAACCTTATTGAAATATAATTCACATGCCGTACAATTCACTCTTTTGAGTATACTCTCTGGCTTTCAGTACATTCACAGGGTTGTGCAGCTACCACTACAGCCAATTATAGAACATTTTCATCACCCTAAAAAGAAAGCCCACATCCCTAAGCTGTTAACCCCCCTAGTTCCTCCATCTTCTATAGCCCCAGGCAATCATTAATCTGTTTTCTGTCTCTCTAGTTTTGCCTATTCTGGGCATTTCATAAAAATGGAATTGTAGTTTGTGGTCTTTTGTGACTGGCTTCTTTCACTTAGCATAATGTTTTTAAGGTTCATCAGTGTTGCAGAATGTATCAGTATTTCACGTATTTTTATTGCTGACTAATATTCCATTGTGTGGAATATTTTATTTATCCATTCATGTACATGTGGTTGGTTCTTTCTTTTTGGCTATTATGCATAGTAGTTTGTGTGGTTATGTTTTCATTTCTTTGGGTATATGCCTAAGTAGAATTGCTGTGTCATATAGTTACACTGTGTTTAACCTTCTGAGAAATTGTCAGACTATTTTCCAAAGTGGGCGTACTATTTAAAATTCCCACCAGCAGTGGGAATTTCACCACATTCTTGTTACTGTCTGTCTTTTTGGGTTTAGCCATCTAGTGCATATGAAGTGGTATCTCATTGTGATTTTAATTTTTCCTCATGGTTAGTATAAATATATTTTATACTGAATATTACATTATAAAGGGAGTTAACTTAGGACAACTTCGACATCTTGCTTTAATACTATATTTGATTTAGGTATAAAGAGTTAAACTATGGTTAGGTGCAAGTTAAAATCAAACATCCTTTATATATATATACACATGTATATACTGATATTTGGGGGGTCTCCAAAACATGGAAAATTTCAGAATGAAATTCTTAATTCAGGTTTTACCAGTTCGAGTGCAGTCCCTCAAATCCTAGAGGTAACTTGAGGTGGTCTTTAATCTCATATAGTACACAGTTCTCTCAGTGTGTCTGAGGGGAATTTTTTTTAGTATATATACTTTTATCAGCTTAATAAAAGGCAAGTTTTTAAAATGGGAGAATTTTGCTACTAAGTCTCTAGATCTCACTTGCTCCAGAACTAACTTTGCAGGCACATCTCTTGGAAATAGAGCTCATAACAGTATGTTTATTTAGAACACATCCAGCAAGAGGGGTCTGTAATGCAAGGCTGACAGAGTCAGTCTGATGTGTGGAGGGCTCTTTAGTTTCTGAGTGTCTGTAGAGTTCGATAAAGCTCAGCAGATTTGATGCCTTTTCTGTCTTCCACATAAGTCGGAATGAAAATCAGAAGTAGAAAATATACCTATCAAACTATTAGGTAGGGACGTCAGTGATCTTTCTCAGAATATGTTGCCTGCAAAGAAATAGATGATTTGAAAGAATCTGTGACAAAATTAACACAGAAGGTAGAATAGAAATCTTGGGGAGTAACTCAGCACTCAGAACATCTTAAACTTTTTAGTTGGGAGAAGAGTGAGAAGGCTCTGACTTTTCAAGAATGATATTATAGAACTCATAAGCTATGAATGGCTAAATCCCTTTCATTCATCAAACATTTGAGTGCCATATATGTGAAGAGCACTTAATTACCCATTATATTATTCTAATATGAATGATGTCCACTTTTAAGGAATTTCTAGTCTCTTTGACACATGCTTGCCAAAAAAATAGTTAAAACAGTATAAAGTGCTCCTTTATAAAAAGAACCATGTGGCACTAAGTAGGAAGCCATTCACAAAAGCAAAAATATGAAATGCTTGATTTCAGAGTCAAATTTTACATTAAGTTCTTCTCTCCCTTTTACTTTTCACTTTTCCTATCATCCTAATAAATTTTACTGAATGTCATAATTTTTTATTTATTCTTTTTCTAGGAGATAAAAACAGCTCATAAGCTGGCGAAGAGATGTTACACAAATCCGCCACAATGGGCCAAGTGTCTCTTCAGTCATTGTTACAGCCTATGGTTTATTTGTCTCCCAGCCTATGTTAGAGTTTCTCATCCTAAGGTTAGAGCACTTCAGCAGGCATATGATGTGCTTATTAAGATGAGGAAAACAGATGTGGATCCCCTAGATGAGGCAAGTATAACACTGAGTTGTTGTTACTAAGATAAATTCTATTTGTGTTTTTAAGAAAATTTAGGTCTCAGTTGCTTTCAGTAACCTCAGGTATTTTCATTAAACTGTTACCCTGTTTCATAGAGCTAATACCTATTGTTTATTTTAAAATACATTTATTTAAAAGTTATTGCTTTGAAATTCAGTGAGGATTGACTTACTTGGACCAGATTATTTATCCTTGATAAATAGAAAAAAATATTGATTTAATTTTATTTTTGAGATAACTTTACTAAGAAGCAAATAGGCTTTTAATAAGTGGCTTTCCACTTAGGACCTGTGTCCTAGGTGGATTACATAACCTATCTGCGATTCAGATATTATGTATCTGAAGCTGGAGGTCTGAGTTGCTCAGCCTTGGCACTGTTGACATTTTGGCCCACATAATTATTTATTGTGAGGTCCTTTCCTATACATCTAGAATGTTTAGCAGTATCCTTGCCTCCACCCAGTAGATGCCAGTAGCTCCATGTAATCAGAAATATCTGCAGTATAATAATACTTAGTTCCTTTCCTCAGATGGCTAATGTCCATGTGTCTAGACGAGTACCTGATAGTGCTCAGTCAACAGTGTGCTGCACCTCTGCAGGCTCAGAACCATCCTCAGAGATAGGCGGCGGTATTACGCAACAGACAGCTGAAGAAACTGAGTTACTGATTTAGTTCTCCTCTTTGCTGTTTTCCCCTTTAAAAATTATTTTTGTGTTAAAATAACTGTAAATGATATTAGAACCAGATTGGAATTTAAAATATAGTTGGAATAAAAATTCAGAGTAATGGGTATTTGGGAAGAAGGAGACAGCACAAGATTTGAAGAGAAATATAATTCAAGAAGGGCACATGATAGAGTAATTTTTATGTTTAATTTTTTTCCTCTTTTAAAATAAAAAAGATCTGAGTCTAGTAAAGCATGTACCTTATTAAGATCCACACTAAACTTGTTTTTCTCGAAGTATTATCTGTATGTTATAAAAAACTCTTCAAATACAAAGATAGAGTTACAGAACAAATACTGACATATCCATTCTCACATTCGATTGCATATCCTCTCATCTGATGTTTATGAAACTGTTTGGAAATTTAAAGTGTTTGATCAGTATTAGTGTTTTGTACCTCATATGTTTTAAAAATTTATTCTGATAGAGTTAGTTTTTGTATCTAAGATATATTTTAGGATATATTTCAACTTTGTGAAAGCACATCGTATTTTTAAAGTGCTTTAAAATATGCTCCATGAGAGAGCTAGTATTAATTGTTACTGCACTGTAAAGTCAAAGCACATTACTTGGTTAAGTTTCTTTGGTAAGTTCATAAGACAAATTTCCTGAAAAGTTGTTTCTCTATATGTATGTATTAAGGTTCTACGGTAGTTACAAGTAAGTAATTACATTTTCTTGTTTTCTCACATGCAGCAGATACAACTAGTAAGCTAAAAAATGTTTTTAATTATCTTCCCAATAAACATTCTGATAGGAGGCTTAAAATTTGGAGGTTAATTTGTTGTATTCCTACTTCTAACAAGTTATATTGACAGATTTGTAGTCACCTAAAATAATTACATCTCTACAACTGGAAGAAAGAAGTGTTTATTTTAAAACTTTAAGGATGTGTATTTGCTTGGCATATTTGATGCATTTTATTTATTGATACATAGGATTGCACATTAAAATTTTCACAATATTTTTGTGTAATTATTTCCTTTGGTATTCCCAGCAACGCTTTGAGGCAATTATATATTATAATGTTACATTTTACAAAGAAAGAAAATTTGAAAGTTAGATGAATGACATATATAAGGCCACCTAGCAAGTAAGTGGTTTTGATTTTTAGGTTTATACTCCATTAGAAACGACTGTCTCATTCATATGCTTAATGTTTGTTTTAATTTGACAGCTTTGTGATCTACATGTTATGTTTGTAAAACTTGTAATAATGTAGACTTTTAAATAAAACTCATAGAAACAACCCAGAAATAGCATATGCCACGTAGGCTAAATTAAAGTTAAAATGCATAACATGTTTTGCTTTTAATACCATTTATTGAATTTTTAATGGAAATGAAATGTTTGTGTCAAGCTCACTCTTACAGGCTGGTCTGATTTGGAAGGTCCAGGACAGCTTAACTCAAATACCAGCCTAGGTACCTTGGCAGGGTGATCTGGAAAACCAGGCCCAGATGGACCGCTCTTCCTCCATGTAGTCTCAGACTCCTCCATGTGATACTTGGGCTTTCCCTGGGATAGCTTAGCACTGCAAGAGCATGTGTTTCAAGAGAGAAGTAGAAACTGACTTTTCTTAAGGCTTAAACCAGGAAACTGGTACAGTTGTCACTTCAGGCAGATCCTATTGGTCATGCAATCTCAGAGGCTTTCCCCTTCAATTCAAGGAGAAGGGACAGAGCCCTCTCAATGGGAGGAGTAGTAAAGAGTTTGTAGCCATCTGTTATCTACCATAGATATCCAAAAGGTATCATGTTGTAGGCAACAACATACTGCAATTAAAAAATTATACCCCTGACATTTTTACTGTTTCTTTAGTTTGGTGTCTGTCTCTTATACAAGTAAGCCTGGAAGTTTGAAGGAATACTTTGTTGACTTCAGAATAAATTTTTGAGAATGGTTTTGGGAAATCCAGGTTAATCCCAGTTTGACACAGAAAGTAATTTATTTCTTCATGACTCATAGAATCTTAGAGTTGAATAGAACTTGAAGATATTTTAGTAAAACTTCAACATAAAACCTGAGATGTTGGAAGTCTGTTACATATGGGACCTTGTCTGTGCTTGAGCTGGCTCTGTTAGACAGTGTGTTTTATGCCGAGTTACTGTGAGATCCTAAACTTTTAGGAGTTGCCAGTTGGATTGTCCTCTTATGATCAATTCTACCCCTCTTCACTAAACATACATTCTCAGAAAAGCCTTTGCTAATAATATTACAGTGTTTTCAACTTTCTTCTTTTTTTAAGACATGGGTTTATAGAATTCTTTGTTATGTAGGCATCCTAGAGATGCTGCTTTTAATTCCTTTAGCATAAAATATAAAACATGATTTAGGAAAGAACCATTTTAATCATGTGTGATTTTAAAAATGAATTCCTTCTCAAATTATGGAAAATAATAGTTGGTCTCTTTGTGTAAATTTTGTTACTGAAACCAATGGTGTGTGTGCCCATAGGTCTTATATGGAAAAGTTAATAGTGCTGGTACTTCCATTAATGAATAGGTTTTTAGAATAGTTTACCAAGACTCTCAAATCACAACAAAGGACAGAAGAGTAATAACTATTGCTTGATAACTTTGACAGGAATTGAGTGAAGTCATTTAAAAACCTTTACAAGTCACAGACTAATATGCTAATGCTCTGATGTAATTTTTTGTTAGGTTTGCTATCGAGTAGTGATGCAACTTTGTGGACTTTGGGGTCATCCTGTTTTAGCAGTGAGAGTTTTATTTGAAATGAAAACTGCTAAAATAAAGCCAAATGCTATTACTTATGGCTATTATAATAAGGTAAGTAGGATTGACATTAGGCAATATATGCTGTTTATTAAGACTGATAAATTTTGATACATTTTATTATTTAGTAAACTTAGAGGTTTGGGGGTAGAATTCTTTTTGTATATATTATATGTGTGTGCATTTAAAAATTCAGTATTCCTAATAATTATTATTTAACCGTTATTTTACCTTTAGGTAGTTTTGGAGAGCCCGTGGCCTAGCAGTACCCGCAGTGGTATCTTCTTGTGGACGAAGGTACGGAATGTGGTACGTGGCTTGGCACAGTTTAGGCAGCCACTTAAAAATACCGTGCAAAAGTCACAGGTCTCCTCAATATCAGGTAATACATGTGATTGGAAAGATAACTTTTCTTGCTGAACCATAAGTTTTATAGGCATATGAATTTTTAATTATATGAGGCAGAAAAGAGAGGTGAAATTCTAGTTGATATTTTCATATACTACTAAAGATAGAGGTTGCTTTAGCCCAAAATTATTTTCTTCTCTCACAGATTTAGAAAGTATTCTGCAACTTTAAAAGAACTGTGAGTCACTCATGTTTAGTTTCAGAGATTACCAGTGCATGAGTTACTGAATTGCTGTTGTGCTTGTCTTCAGCTCCCCAGAACGCCACAGGTGGAAGTGATGGGGACACGGTGAGCCACGGTAGCGTGGATAGTTCTAATGATGCTAACAGTGGGGAGCACACAGTCTTCGTCAGAGATTTAATCAGGCTTGATTCCACTGACAATCACTCTAGCACAGGTACTAAAATCTGGATTCACTAACCCTTCACTTAACTCTCACGTTAAGTCTTCCATTTTTCAAAAAAGCTTTTACCTTCCTCTTTCAAGCTTATGCAGTACGAGTACCTTAAAAATACCATGTATAAATAAGGGGAGAAGGTACACCTCTGACTGCAGATCATGTCTCTTTATTTCCTGTAGTATAAAATTAACTTCGGAGTGCTGTACAAAAGGCTCTCAATGGTACTTTGTGTTTGTTCATCATTAGTTTGTGCAAGTATATGATATAATTGTTAGGAATTATATAATCGGCCTTTTAAGTATTGTGAGCTAAGAAAGTTGACTGCTAGTAGTACAGATTGCAAGTCCTTTTTTTCATTAAGTGGATAATAGTTATTAAATATTTGAATTATGAATATTAAAAAGGAACGAAAAGAAGTCACACACCGTGAGAAAAAAGTATTCTTTGCTTGGTCATTACCTTAAATGACACTTTTTAAAATCTTCAAAACTGCTGAAGTTTTGTAGTTTTACATACAAAACCATGGGCATTCAAAGCTCTAGCCTCTGAAGTTAGAAATAAGCTTAATTAAAGTAGCATATTTTACATGTGTGTTACACATCCTTCTTGTGTTTTTTCTTTTTGTTGTTAATTGTTAGTATCTCAAGCTTTTCTTTTTAAAGAACTCTGAGTCTTAATTCCTGTGCTTCATCTGATGAACTTGTCTCAATGACTGAAGTTTCCTTTTCTCTGCTCTTTGTTGCTCTGCTTTATGCTCTGTGCTGTTTCTGGGTGCTGCATTTGTCCTTGGCTGTTATGGTGTGGGGTGCAGACAGACTTGTATGACGTGAAGCTATGGATACACGTGTGCATTAATTCTACCCTTGAATGTTAACCACTTCAGGTAATTTCCCATTTATTAGGTTAAACTTTGCTGACATGCATGGGTGGGGGAAAGGCCTTTGGTTTTAAGTACCTTTACAAGAAGAAAGCAATTTTAGTTTTCTTGGCTTTTTCTTCTGTATAATCATATATGTACTACTGAAAATGCCCAAGTAACCTTATGATTAACTTGCAAAGCATATTTGTTACCTTATTTGAAAATATGCTATGCCTGTCTACATTTCTTATTTTGAGGGTGATTTGTAGCATCATTGTGTCAAATAGTTTTATGGGCATTAAAGATTTAAGTATTCTAGCTGTTGAGGTAGGTTTTGGTTGCTAAAACTAAACTGCTGATTCTTGTGCTAGAAACTACTCCCATGATTACAGAAGCAGGTATAAGTCAACATAAAATTATAAGTTACAATATAATTTACAATGTTTGTAAATTTCTTTCAACATGTAGGAATTTTCATGAGATTATAATTTGAAAACTTATTTTATTTCCTCGTATATCTTTTCCAAGTACTTACAGAATAAACTGATTTCATTTGTGAAAAACCAAGAAAATAATTTGTGGTATGAAACCATTTCACTGCTTACAATAATTATTATTATTATAGTAAGCACTCTCCTTCTCTCTCTAGATTATAAAGTTGGTCTCCTTTAAGGGGGAAAAAAGATCTAGTAATACTGGGAAACTGCATGAAGATTCTTTATTTCCCAGTTGGGGAGGAAACTTCAGATCCCTTTTTCATATATTTCTTTCCAGTTACATTTCAAATGACTGAAGCTCTAGTATTGAATTTACTATGATTATGTCTCTGTAGAGTTTCTGGTGATGTCATCTGATACTTTTGGAAACCTCCAGCCCAGATGCTCAAGTTACTCTTTTCATGAAGGATTATCTCATAGCATCTTTCCATTTGGTACCTAATACTGAGTCAGTTAGCTTATTGAAGGCATATCTGAGTTTAATCAGTTTACTCAGTTCCCAGTCCAGTGTCCGTTTCGTGGCACCATAATGTTTTACCAGACTTTCTGAGGGGCCAATAAAAAAATGACTGAATGTAGTCATTCTTAATAGCAGTATTTTTCATAAATTTTTTAAAAAAAATTTGAAGTACAATAGACTTAATTGTGTTAATTTCAGATGTACAGTGATTTAGTTATATATATATATATATATTCTTTTTCAGGTTCTTTTCCCTTATAGGTTATTTAAAAATATTGAGTATAGTTCCCTGTGCTATACAGTGGGTCCTTGTTGGTGATCTAAATAGCAAGTTTTTAAAGTTTGATTCTTTCGTTATTGGCAAACCCATAGTTTCATTGGTACTTTAAAGAGTGACAGAAAGTGAAAAAAAATTAAAAATAAAAAGTGGTAGACACTTGATAATGTTTCCCTAGTAACTTGCCTTTATTTCCTTAAATTTATTTTATTTCCTTAAAATGATGGAACATTAAAGCCAAAGTAGACTTTTAAAAAACTATTTTGAAATCATTTTAAGCTTATTAAATGTTTCAAGAGTACTACAAAGAACTCTTGAACATCTTTTATCTAACTTCATTCACTTTCAGGTTAACACATTTATCATTTTCTTTCTGTATGCATACACACATTTTTCCCCATTATGTGAGAGCAGATTGCATACGTTTTGCCCTCTTACCTCTTCATACTACAGTAGTGTTTGCTCTTATAGGACTGCAGTATGGTTTGCCAATTCAGGGAAACATTTATGTACCACTTTAATGTATAGTTGTTATCCCAGTGTGGTCAGTTGTAATGTCCTTTATGGTACTTAACTCCTTCTCTTTAGTCACCTTTAACCAGCATAGTTCCTCACCATTTCTTTGTCTTTCATGACCTCGACCTTTTTGAAGAGTAAGTCAAGTCATTTTGTGAAACGCTGCCAAATTTGAGTTTGTCTGATGGTTCCCTGTGATTAAATTAGATTATGCATTCATGACTCTTCTACAGAAATATAGAAATGCTGTTATAGCCTTCTGAGATGGTCACATCTCAGAGGCCACAGTTCTGTCTGTTCCTTATTGGTGGTGCTGATTTTGGTTGCTTGGTGTCACTGTTTGGTTTCTGTTAGTTACTATTAGCCCTCCTGCAGATAATAAGCCACTTGTGAAGAGATACTCTGAGAGTATGCAATAATATCTGCTTTTTCATCACACATTCCCTTGTAAGTTTAGCATCCATTGATGATTCTTGCCTGGACCAGTCTTTACTACTGTGATGGTTGTAAGGTAGTGAATGTCCTTTAGGAATGTCCTCTCGTGTTTTCTAGCACTTGCTTTCTTACATAACAAAGTGTTCCTGGCTCATTCTTGTACCTTCCCTGCCTGAGCTCTGGAATCAGCCATTTCCTCAAGGATCTCAGCTTCCTTTTAATGAGCAATAGATTTTAGAAACCAAGATCTGGGCCCTAGATATGCTGCTCCCTCCAGGGTGGTGGTCTAGACTTTTTCAGCAGAGCTAGAAAAATTTTTATGTTATTTTAGAAATATTTTTAATTGCAACTCAGTTACACAAGTTTTTCTTTGCCTTTCTGCATATCATTTTTTTTCTTTTGTAAAAAATCTCTCTTCTTCCGTAGTAAGAATCTTGGTTCCCAACATCATCACATTTACTCAATTGCTCAGTCTTCCAGTACACATAATATAGTTTCAGCCCTGCTACACACATTTCTCTGTGAGGAACAAACCGAAGGAGTTCAGAATTTGACTGCTATCCTTCAGGCTTAGGGTGTATACTCAATGTGTTAAAAGTTACTTAGATTCGTCCTCTCCCATCCTTTAAGTGTGGTTATGTCACAACAATTGATTTTTTTTGTTTCTGTGTACATTCAGTTTTAGTTGCACCCCACCCTCAGTTTTGCTGATTTAATTTTTGAATATGTAGAAATTACGTTTCCAAAAATAAAAAAGCAATATGATGACCGTAGTTAGAGCAGTTTCCTCCCTATCCCTTCCATTCTGTTTTCCCCCACCTTTTGTTGGTGACGAGTTGTTTTATGGTTTATTATTCTTGCATTTCTTTTTGTAGAAGTAAACAGGTATATGTTTTATTTCCACTTCTGTCTTAACACAAAAGGTAGCGTTTTATAAATACACTCCAAAAGAAACTTTCAAAGCATCCAAATCTATTAATTTATACATGAGGAAATTAAGATTCATTGCTTTCAAGTATGTAATGGTTTTTAGTTTCGAAATTCCTTTCTGCTGTTCTTTGCTTCTTATCTTTGTTGTAAAATGTTTTGTGTGCTTTGTGAGCTTTTGTCTCTTCTTTCTTTTTAGAAGTTGAATTGCTTAAGTTGGTGGAATTTCCTGTTGACATTTTATAGCTGGACTGTAAATATATGAAAACATATGTCAGCCTTTATTCTTTTTAACAGGTGGTCAGTCTGACCAAGGCTATGGGTCTAAGGATGAACTTTTAAAGGATGATGCAGAAATTCATGTGCCTGAAGAACAAATGTCAGGAGACTTAATAACTAAAACAGAAGGTTAAGTACTGATATTGACTTAGCTTTACTTAGTGAGTTACCTCTATTATTTAAAAGTCTTATTTGATAATTTTGGTGATAGTGTTCAGAAATGTAAAGTCTGGGCTTATGTTATGTACTGTTATCTATGGGTTTCCCAGGTGGCGCTAGTGGTAAAGAACCTGCCTGCCAATGCAGGAGACCAGAGAAGCACATTCGATCTCTGGGTCAGGAAGATCTCCTGGGAGAAGGGCATGGCAACCCATTCCAGTATTCTTGCCTGGAGAATTGCATGGACAAAGGACCCTGGCGGGCTACAGTCCATAGGGTTGCACTGAGTTGGACATGACTGAAATGACTTAGTACAAACTCTCTGTCATATATGATAGATTTTTGGTAGTCTCTGAATTTTAGAAATTAAGAGATTTTTAGAGACTCTGTAGGTCAGCCCTCAGTTTTGTAGGAAAGTGCAACCCATCGTGGTATTCATTTGCCAGTGTAAAGTAACTATTTCGTGACAGAACCAGAACAAAACTTTGAGTCATCAAACTTGTATTCCAGTGTACCTTGTATCTTAAAATGCTCTTTCACTAGAAGTCCTTCACATATCTGAGTTGACATTTTTCATTCGTAAGTTCCAATATAGTCTGTGTAGTTTTTCTTCTTTTAGGGTACTCACTGAGATAGAACTGTTTCTAGTAATCACTTTAAGAAAATATGGAGGAATATTTGGCTTTATAGTAACACAGTGTTCTTCTTGTCCTCTTACACAAAAGTTCCCTTTCTTAAATGGTGTCACTTATTTTATGCTCCAGAATTATACAGAAGCAGGCCCCTCTCCTACTTGAGAAGTGATGAGGAATGTGACGAAAGGCCAGTCTTAATTGATTCACTCAGCAATGTTCAAGTTAGAATTATGAATGCTAAAATAAAGCATTTATTTCAGTCAATACTGGCAACATTTATGGCATAAAATAAATCAGAATAAATCAGTAATAAAATAATCATGTATTCATCTCCACATAGAAAAAAAAAGTCCATAAGATATATTTAAAAGTACTGTTTCTGTTCAGTACTGGCGAAAATAGGAATGATAACGTCCAAATATTTTTTCCCAGAGGTGTGCAATGTCTCTGCTGTTGTGGCCAAACATTCTCAACCTAGTGCAGAGCCCCAGAGTCCCGCTGAACCTCCTGCGTGGGGCAGCAGTATTGTGAAAGTTCCATCTGGTATATTTGATATCAACAGCAGAAAAAGTAGCACTGGTAAGTCTTTACATTTAAGTTATTAAATAATTTTCTTTTAATTAATTTATTATTTTTTGGTTGCACTGGGTCTTTGTTGCTACATGCAGACTTTTCTCTAGCTGTGGCAAGCTGGACACTACTCTCTAGTTGTATGCAGGCTTCTTATTGTTGTAGCTTCTCTTGTTGCTAAGAACAAGCTCTAGGATGCGGGCCTCAGTAGTTGCAGCACATGGGCTCAGTAGTTGCACTTCCTGGGCTCTAAAGTGTGGGCTCAATAGTTGCAGTACATGGATTTAGTTGCCTCTCGGCATGTGGAATCTTCCCGCACCAGGTATCAAACCCGTGTCTCCTGCGTTGCAAGGCAGATTTTTAACCACTGGACCACCAGGGAAGTCCAACACTTTTGTTATTAAGTGTTTAAGACATACTTCTGTAGGTCCATGTGTGTCTTTAGTGACATTATAAATTGCTAACTTAATTGTAATGAACATGCTCAAGAGTCAGAAGTAATAAGCTGAATCCCGTAAATGGGCTAAAGAGGAAATTAAAATAGTTGTTTAAAAATACTTCATGTTTAAAAGGAAGAGTATTAAATGTGTTTAGATGTTATTTGGAAAAGCTTTTTTAAAAAATAAGACTGCAGTCATGTATTCTGTAATTTTTTAAATTTTTCTTCATTTATGGCTGCACTGGGTCTTCACTGCTGTGTGCAGCTTTTCCCTAGTTGCGGTGAGCCGAAGCTGCTCTCCACTTGTGATGTGTGGGCGTCTTCTTGTAGCAGCTTCTCTTGTTGCAGAGTCTTCTCTAGGACTCATAGGCTTTCAAACACGGGTTCAATAGTGGTGCATGAATTTGGTTGCTCTGCAGTATGTGGGATCTTCTCAGACCAGAGATCAAACCTGTCTCTCCTGCTTTGGCAGGTGGATTCTTAACCCTGGACTACCCGGGAAGTCCTGGAATACTTTTCTTATTGTCGTGCCTGTTCTGAGTTCTGTCCTCCTTTCTTATGGTTGATAATGAGAGAGGAACTGTGGGGTAGGCCTCATACTTATCCTGAACAGAGAGGCAATTATGTGGTCAAATTCCAATAGGCTTGTGCGTAGCAGGGTAATTCCTATACCTGAAAGGAAACAGAAGAAAAAGATTCATATCACTTAGATTCTACACAAAAATACCAGCGGGTCTTTAATTTTTGCCCAATTATTATAGGTACCCTGAGCGACTTCTTATTTATGATTGAGTCATACAGTCATAGTGTTAGTTGCTTAGTTGTGTCCGACTCTTTGCAATCACATGGACTGTAGCCCACGAGGTTCCTCTGTCCCTGGAATTCTCCAGGTAAGAGTATTGGAGTTGGTTGCCACTCCCTTCTCCAGGGGATTAGTATTTGTAATGAGTAACTCTATTGCGTGTAACTCCCATAAATATACTACTTTCAATTATGTTGTAGCCCTCCCAAATACCCTTAAGGCAAACATTTAAGTGTATGATTTTAAAAGACAATGAGATTGGCCTGTGTTATTTGCACTTTGTAGTAGCTACAGTTCACTTCCCTAAAGTCAATTGTCTTATCTGTAAGTATATCTGTTTGTGACTTCATAGAAGTTAAATTTGCTCAGCTTTTTAACCTGGAAATACTTCTCATTCCTAAAGTTTTTTTTTTTTTTTTAATTGTGATACCAATTTCTGTTATTTTGAAGGGGGTGGGGGGTTTTGTTCAAGAGATAGAGCTAAATGTTTTTTTGGAAAAGTAATTGATGTATATATTTATAACCCTATTTTTCCAGTGTATTGATAACAGATTAAAAAGAAAAAGGAGGGCAGAGTTTTCGTCATCAAATGTTTAGAATCTTCTCAGAATATTGAAATGGACATAGTTTGGGGACTGGTGTTTTTTTTTTCTCTTTTTATTGATCTTATTTCCATGTTACATTTTGATGTAGAAAGAGTTACTCTATTAAGAAAGGAGGAAATGGAATGAGGCTTTTGCCAGTATGTCAAACATTTTAATTTATTTTAAGTATGTCAAACATATTTTAACATATTTTAAGTCAGAGTCAATTTAAAATTCAACAAAACGTGCCACTAAACTCCCAGAAATAAGAACCAGTAAATTTGCAAAGATCTTTTCTAAAATATTGGTAAAATTTTTTTGAAGCAGGTACAAACTTCAGAGTTACAAAACAGGCTAATTTAATTCCCCTAAAAGCTTTAAAAAATATCTCTAAATGCTTATTATTAGTTCTCTTTAGTTGATTGATTATGATTATTAGATACCAATTTGGAATATTAAAAAAATCTTTAAATCGATTTGAAAGATTAAAAAAGAAGACTTTATCAAAAACAACTTTTGTCCCAAACTCTAAGGTTTTTAAAAAACCAATGAGAATCTTAAATATGAATGCTTAGACTTAAATTCTAATCCCAGTGAGTCTGTGGTAAAGAATCCATGTGCAATGCAGGAGACCCTGGTTTGATCCCTGGGTCGGGAAGATCCCCTGGAGGAGGGCATGCTGCCTAGAGAATCCCATGGACAGAGGAGCCTGGCAGGGCTACAGTTCATAGGGTCACGCATGACTAAAGCGACTCAGCATGCACGCAGTGATGCAACTAGAGATAGTTTTTGGTCTTGGCGTGGAAAAAATTGCATGGTAGCAAGGAGTTAATGACTGCCTGCATCTCCTAAAGCTGGGGGAGGTTCCTATAGACACTTAATGGAACATGATTGATCTCTGTGAAGGCTGGGATTATGTCTGTTTTATTCTCCATTGTATTAGCACTTCATGTAGTGGGTGCTAGTAGGCATTCAGATACTTCTTGAGGAATAAACTTAACAGAAAAAATTTTGGCTATTCAGATTTTATTAGGCTTCTTATCGTTTGCTGATTCTAAGCACTCCATTCTAGATCCTTTTATTCAGTACTTTGGAGAAGTAAGACTTTGGCTATAGCAAATACGTAATCTGTGACTATGAATTTGCTTTGTGCAAAGTAGATTTCTGGTAAATACTTGTTAAATTAGGTATATGAAATCTAGGATAGAAGAGATTATTTCTTTTTCTGTCTGTTTAGCTGCTACATCGTGTCTAACTCTGCGACCCCATGGACTGTGGTGCACCCTGTCCTTCACTATCTCCTGGAATTTACTCAGACTCAAGTCCATTGAGTCGGTGATGCCATCTAATCATCTCACCCTTTATCACCCCTTCCTTCTTCTGCCCTCAGTCTCTCCCAGCATCAGGATCTTTTCCAGTGAGTCAGCTCTTCTCATCAGCTAGCCAAAGTATTGGGGCTTCAGCTTCAGCTTCAGCCTCAGTCCTTCCAATGAATATTCAGGGTTGATGTCTTTAGGATTGATGGTTTGATCTCCTTGCTGTTCAAGGGATTCTCGAGAGAATTCTCCAGCACCACAAATAGAAAGCATCAATTCCTTGGCATTCAGCCTTCCTTATGGTTCAACTCTCATATCTGTACATGACTACTAGAAATAGTTTGCTTTGACTATATGGATCTTTGTTGGCAAAGTGATGTCTCTGCTTTTTAATATGCTCTCTAGGTTTGTCAAAGCTTTTCTTCCAAAGAGCAGGCGTTTTTAAATTTTGTGGCTGCAGTCACCATCCGCAGTGATTTTAGAGCCCAAGAAAATAAAGTCTGTGGCTATTTCCATTGTTTCTCCATCTATTTGCCATGAAATGGTGGGACGAGATGCCATGATCTTTGTTTTTTGAATGTTGAGTTTTAAGCCAGCTTTTTCACTCTCCTCTTTCATCCTCATTAAGAGGCTCTTTAGTTCCTCTTCACTTTCTGCCATTCAAGTGGTATCATCTGCATACCTAAAGTTGTTGGTATTTCTCCTGGCAGTCTTGATTCCAGCTTGTGATTCATCCATCCTGGCATTTCGTATGATGTACTCTGCATGTAAGTTAAATAAGCAGGGTGACAACATACAGCCTTGACGTACTCCTTTCCCAACTTTGAACCATTCCTTTGTTCCATGTCTGATTCGAACTATTGATTCTTGACCTGCATACAGCTCTGCTGTTTCTTTTTAGGTCTGCTGTTTAACACAATGTATTTCTTAAGTTGAATGTAAAACTCTTAAAATATAAAACATGTTTATAGATTATATTTATTAATAGGTGTGATATCTGTCAGTGAACAATACAGGTTTATACAGTATATATTGCATGATCTTTTCTTAAAATGTGTATGTATACGTATAGAGGATAAAAGACATATTAGACATTAAAATGTTCTTAAAACACAGGGTCAAGCAATGCTTTTGGACTTTTTCTGTATACCATCTAACCTTTCTGAATCTTTTACTCTATGTTCTCACTTTCAAAAATCAGAAAAAAACATTTTTTTAATAAAAGTTACATCAGAAAATAGATGTATTTTTAATATTGTATTTTCTCTTTTTAGGTAGTACATCAAATGTATTATTTTCTAGTCAAGATCCAGTTGAAGATGGCGTCTTTGGTGAAGTTATTAATCTTAAGAAGAATGGGGACAGAGGAGAAAAAAGACAAAAGCATTTTCCAGAGAGAAGCTGTAGTTTTAGTTCTGAAAGTCGAGCAGGAATGTTACTTAAGAAGAGCAGTTTGGATTTGAATTCGAGTGAAGTGGCTATCATGATGGGAGCAGACGCCAAGATTCTCACAGCACTGACAAGCCCTAAGACTTCTCCACTCCATAATGCGAGAGCCCACAGCTTTGGGAGTATTAGCTGCCATCCCGCTGACACTAGGACTCGTGTGTCTGAAAGCACTTGGGATTCGGAGCACCGATCATCGGTGTTAGAGATGCTTGAGGAAAGCCAAGAGTTGATGGAACCTGGGGTTGATGAAAATGTAGCTAAAGCTACTGTGACAAAGGATACGTGTGACAGTCTACAAAATGATAGTGATCGGTCCAGAGACTCGAAAACAGGATCCAGAGATCTAGCAAATAAGAGAAATAGCTTGTATGGTGTTGCTAAAGCTGTTGAGAGGGAAGATGTTGAAACTGGCCTAGATCCTTTGTCGCTTTTAGCTACTGAATGTATAGGAGAAAAAACTGATTCAGAAGAGAAGCTGTTTTCTCCAGTTATTGCACGTAATCTGGCTGATGAAATCGAAAGCTATATGAATCTAAAGAGTCCCTTAGGTAGCAAGTCCACTAGTATGGAACTACATGGAGAGGGAAGCAGAGAGTCTGGTGCTTCCGGTGCATTTGTTCCCTCTTTAGAGAGGAGATCAAGCCTCCCTTTAGATCATGGTCCACCAGCACAGGACAGCCCTGAAAGTGAACAGGGCTCCCCTGCAGTGTCCCGGTCTAAAACTCTGACGGGGCGTCTCAAGCAACAGACTCCCTCCAGGAGTCCTAAGGAGCGTTCAACTTCTTTATCAGCACTGGTCCGTTCTTCACCGCACGGCTCGTTGGGTTCTGTGGTCAATTCTTTGTCAGGGCTAAAGCTGGACAATATCCTCTCAGGACCCAAGATGGATGTGCTAAAATCTGGCATGAAACAAGCAGCAACAGTAGCCAGTAAGATGTGGGTAGCTGTATCGTCTGCCTATAGCTACTCAGATGATGAGGTGAGAGTGCTTTATGTGTGCCATCTCCCTGATGTTGCAGTGTTTGGAGTATTTTTTTAATATATGAATTATTATTTAGATTTTTCTGGTAATTTTGTTTTTTAATATCTTCAAACATGCATGTCCTACTTCTTTCTTGAAATGACTTAAGTATACATGTAAGGAATTTAATAATGAAGAAATAGAATATCAGGACTACTTTATAATTCCACAGCTCAGTCTAAGCTAACACATTGTCTATTTAGTTGCAAGAATTAATGATTAATGTTTGATCTGATAATAATGCCATGTTGTATTTGCATATCACTTCACTTTTTTTAAGTGGAGGATAATTGCTTTATAATGTTGCGGTGGTCTCTGACGTACATCATTGTGAGTCACTGTGTTTTTTTATATGTATATTTGGGCTTCCCTGATAGCTCAGTTGGCAAAGAATGTGCCTGCAATGCAGGAGAGCCTGGTTCGATTCCTGGGTCGGAAAGATCCACTGAAGAAGGGATAGGCTACCCACTCCAGTGTTCTTGGGCTTCCTTTGTGACTCAGCTGGTAAACAGCCGCCTGCAGTGCAGAAGACCTGGGTTTTATCCTTGGGTTGGGAAGATCCCCTGGAGCAGGGAAAGGCTACCCACTCCAGTATTCTGGCCTGGAGAATTCCCTGGATCACATACAGTCCATGGGGTTGCAAAGAGTTGGACACGACTGAGTGACTTTCACTTCACATATATATGTGTATGTTATATATAGCTAGCAAGAAGCTGCTAGATGACACAGGGAGCCCAGCCTGGCAATTTAGGACAACCTAGAAGTGTGGACGGGAGTGGGGCGAGGGTCAAGATGGAGGGGATATATATATATAGTTACATATACTATATATAAGTTATATATGTATAATTATGTAATTTACATATAAATTTTATGTATTTATATATTTTATATATATATCTCCCTTCCATCTTGAGCCTCCCCCTGCTCCCTGCCACACCTCTGGGCTGTCAGAGTTCCAGGCCGGCTCCCTATGTCACTTAGCAGCTTCCTGCTAGTTACACCTTACACATGAGAGCGGATGTATGTCAGTGCTACTTTCTCAATTTGCCCCACCCTCTCCTTCCCCCACTGTGTCCACCAGTCTGTTCTACATATGTCACTTCACTTTTTAAATACCTTTAACCGCTGTTATTTCTTTAAGATACAAAAGTCACTCTACAGCTCAGTTTATAGATTTCATACTGCATAAGTAGAGCTGCTGACTTCTTATTGAAGTTAAGTTGATTTTACGATACTGCATTAGTTGATTTTATAATACTGTATTAGTCTTAGGTGTACAGCATAGTGCACATTATATTCTATTACAGGTTATTACAAGATATTGGGTATAATTCCCTGTTACAGACAGTAAATTCTTTTTGTTGTTTTTCTTTTAATTTTTGCATACTTTATAGACTGTTACATTTTTTTATAGTATCATAACACATTTACAGGAGACTTGGAAAATTATAAAACAAAGTTATATATAGTTCCACTGTATAATACAATTATTTTTAGGTAGATAAATTAAGATTTTTATATAGAGTTTCAGTATCAAACTTTAATCAAAAATTAATAGAATGAATAGAAAAGTAGAAGGGAAGAGCAGATCTGAAAAGCACTCTGAACCAATGGAAGATAATTACGATTTCTACGGTTTTCACACAACAACACGATACAGATTCTTTTCAAGTTTCCATAGACTGTAAGCCAGGAGACCCTGGAACATATCCAGCAACATAAAACAAGGTGCAAACATTTCATGGTCTAATGTAATTGAAGGCATACAGAATCTGTCCTCTTTCAGTTCAGTTGCTTAGTCGTGTTCTACTCTTTGCGACCTCATGAACTTCAGGACGCCAAGCCTCCCTGTCCATCACCAGTTCCTGGACTCCACCCAAACCCATGTCCATTGAGTCGGTGATGCCATCCAAACATCTCATCCTCTGTCGTCCCCTTCTCCTCCTGCCTTCAGTCTTTCCCAGCATCAGGGTCTTTTCAGATGAGTCAGCTCTTCACATCAGGTGGCCAAAGTATTGGAGTTTCATCTTCAGCATCAGTCCTTCCAATGAACACCCAGGACTGATCTCCTTTAGGATGGACTTGTTGGCTCTCCTTGCAGTCCAAGGAACTCTCAAGAGTCTTCTCCAACACCGCAGTTCAAAAGCATCAATTCTTCGGCGCTCAGCTTTCTTTATAGTCCAACTCTCACATCCATACATGACCACTGGAAAAACCATAGCCTTGACTAGATGGACCTTTATTGGCAAAGTAGTATCTCTGGTTTTTAATATGCTGTCTAGGTAGGTCATAACTTTTCTTCCAAGGAGTAAGCGTCTTTTAATTTCATGGCTGTAGTCACCATCTTCAGTGATTTTGGAGCCCAGAAAAGTAAAGTCAGCCACTGTTTCCACTGTTTCCCCATCTATTTCCCATGAAGTGATGAGACCAGATGCCATGATCTCAGTTTTCTGAATGTTGAGCTTTAAGCCAACTTTTTCAGTCTCCTCTTTCACTTTCATCAAGAGGCTCTTTAGTTCTTCTTCACTTTCTGCCATAAGGGTGGTGTCGTCTGCATATCTGAGGTTATGGATATTTCTCCCAGCAATCTTGATTCCAGCTTGTGCTTCCTCCAGCCCAGCATTTCTCATGATGTACTCTGCATATAAGTTAAATAAGCAGGGTGACAATATACAGCCTTGATGTACTCCTTTTCCTATTTGGAACCAGTCTGTTGTTCCATGTCCAGTTCTAACTGTTGCCTCCTAACCTGCATACAGATTTCTCAAGAGGCAGGTCAAGTGGTCTGGTACTCCCATCTCTTCAAGAATTTTCCACAGTTTATTGTGATCCACACAGTCAAAGGCTTTGGCATAGTCAATAAAGCAGAAATAGATGTTTTTCTGAAACTTTCTTGCCTTTTCAATGACCCATCGGAGGTTGGCAATTTGATCTCTGGTTCTTCTGCCTTTTCTAAAACCAGCTTGAACATCTGGAAGTTCATGGTTCACATATTGCAGAAGTTTGGCTTGGAGAGTTTTGAGCATTACTTTACTAGCGTGTGAGATGAGTACAATTGTGCGATAGTTTGAGCATTCTTTGGCATTACCTTTCTTTGGGATTGGAATGAAAACTGACCTTTTCCAGTTCTGTGGCCACAGTTGAGTTCTCCAAATTTGCTGGCATATTGAGTGCAGCACTTTCACAGCATCATCTTTCAGGATTTGAAAGAGCTCAGTTGGAATTCCATCACCTCCGTTAGCTTTGTTCGTACTGATGCTTCCTAAGGCTCACTTGACTTCACATTCCAGGATGTCTGGCTCTAAGTGAGTGTGAGCGATCACACCATCATGATTATCTGGGTCGTGAAGATCTTTTTTGTATAGTTCTTCTGTGTATTCTTGCCATCTCTTCTTAATATCTTCTGCTTCTGTTAGGTCCATGCCATTTCTGTCCTTTATTGAGCCCATATTTGTATAAAATGTTCCCTTGGTAACTCTAATTTTCTTGAAGAGATCTCTAGTCTTTCCCATTCTATTGTTTTCCTCTGTTTCTTTGCATTGATTGCTGAGGAAGGCTTTCTTATCTCTCCTTGCTATTCTCTTACCATTATGGAATTATGTTAGAAATCAATATCAAAAGGTATTTGAAAATACCTACATATTTTCAAGTGCAATGTGACATTTACCCAGAGAGATCTTTGGCTTAGCCATTGAAATCCTCATTAAAGTTAAAAGACTGAAAAAATACAGAGTGATTGCAGAGAAAAAAGCATTTAAATGAGAGTATTAGTATCAAAATGAGAAATCTCAAAGATACTTTAAAAACGTATGTAATTGGAAATTAAATGTCCGCTTTTAAATGATGGGTGTATCAAAGAAGCTATAATAAGGAAAATTAGAAAATATTTGTAACATAATAATAAAAGAGAGTTTACCAGACTGTTGCATGTAGCTGAAGCTGTTCCATGCAACTAAATACAACATGGAATTTTGAATAAAGTGTGAAAACAAATAATAGACACTAGCATAAAATTTTGTGAAATTTGAACAAAATCTGTAGTTTTGTTAATACTGTATCATGTTAATTCCCTTAGTTTTTTTAAACCACACTATTTCTTAGACAGTAAATTCTTGTTGCTTATCTATTTTATGTAAAGTAGTTTGTATGTGTTAAATCCATGACCCTGATTTGTCCCTGTCCCCTTACTCTTTGGTAACCGCAAGTTTGTTTTCTGTTTCTGTGAGTCTGTTTCTGTTTTGTATATACATTCATTCGTGTTACTTACAGATTCCACATATGAATGATATCATACAGCGTTGCTCTTTCTCTTACTTATTTCACTACCCATAATACGCAGTCCATCCATGTTGCTGCAGATGGCAATTTTTCACTTATTCTAAATGACTGAGTAATATTCCATTGTGTGTGTGTGTGTTTATCACATCTGCATGATCCTGTCATCTGTCGATAAGCACTTGGGTTGCTTCCATGTCTTGGCTATTTTATATAGTGCTGCTATGAGCTTTGGGGTGCCTTTCTCTTTTTGAATTAGTGTTTCTGTTTTTTCTGGATGTATACCCAGAAGTAGTTTTATAATAAGGAAGGCATATACATCTTCTTTAAAGCAAAAATTAAAAAGGAAACTGCTTAGTGAAATGTTTTCTATCTTGAAGCATCAGCAATCACTTAAAGCATTACAGTCACTGTAATCAACAATTACAGTGTTCAGAACTTTGTTCATGTTTTACTCCTCTAATAATGATGGTTGTTTTCAGAATAATCATATTGCCAACAAAAATTCTCACAATTATCTGATTTTAATGTACTCATATTACGCACATTTTTCAGATAACATAATTAAAAAGGAAGTTGAGTCATTTCTGTAGGATCACAGTATGTAATGGGGAACCAAGATCACAGTCTGGCTCTCTTGACTCTTAAGCCCCTACTCTGTACTGGGGTCTCTGATTACATTGGA